>NC_088235.1:12364940-12382440 GCF_036934945.1 Oncorhynchus masou masou
TGGTTGTGTGTTATAGTAGTGATTAGCCTCTAGGTGAGTTGTGTGTTATAGTAGTGATTAGCCTCTAGGTGAGTTGTGTGTTATAGTAGTGATTAGCCTCTAGGTGAGTTGTGTGATTAGCCTCTAGTTGTTGATCTTGGTAAAGGAATACGTGCCTGTCAGCCATCACCATCAGAAACCGCCTCACAACTGCTACTACTCCGCTTACACTAGGATGTGTCCCAAATGGAACCCTATTCCCTATATAGTGCATTACCTTTGACCAGGGCAGATAGGGCTCTGGTTTAAAGTAGTGCACTATATAGGGAATAGGATGCCATTTGGAACGCAATATGAGACGTGCCTGGTTGAAGAAAAGCTGCAATAAAATATTTATTCACTGATCAGCACACAATAGAGGAAAGATTGGCTGACTCTGTCCTGTCTTCTCAGATCAAGGTTTTGTCCAAGCTGACTTGTGGACTGTCCTGTCCTCTCAGATCAAGGTTTTGTCCAGGCTGACTCTGTCCTGTCCTCTCAGATCAAGGTTTTGTCCAGGCTGACTCTGTCCTGTCCTCTCAGATCAAGGTTTTGTACTGGCTGACTTGTGGACTCTCCTGTCCTCTCAGATCAAGGTTTTGTACTGGCTGACTTGTGGACTGTCCTGTCTTCTCAGATCAAGGTTTTGTCCTGGCTGACTTGTGGACTGTCCTGTCTTCTCAGATCAAGGTTTTGTCCAGGCTGACTCTGTCCTGTCCTCTCATATCAAGGTTTTGTCCAGGCTGACTCTGTCCTGTCCTCTCATATCAAGGTTTTGTCCAGGTTGACTCTGTCCTGTCCTCTCAGATCAAGGTTTTGTACTGGCTGACTTGTGGACTCTCCTGTCCTCTCAGATCAAGGTTTTGTCCAGGTTGACTCTGTCCTGTCCTCTCAGATCAAGGTTTTGTACTGGCTGACTTGTGGACTGTCCTGTCCTCTCAGATCAAGGTTTTGTCCAGGTTGACTGTCCTGTCCTCTCAGATCAAGGTTTTGTCCACTGGTCCTGTCCTCTCAGATCAAGGTTTTGTCCAGGCTGACTGTCCTGTCCTCTCAGATCAAGGTTTTGTCCAGGCTGATTGTCCTGTCCTCTCAGATCAAGGTTTTGTCCAGGCTGACTCTGTCCTGTCCTCTCAGATCAAGGTTTTGTCCAGGCTGACTCTGTCCTGTCCTCTCAGATCAAGGTTTTGTCCAGGCTGATTGTCCTGTCCTCTCAGATCAAGGTTTTGTCCAGGCTGACTCTGTCCTGTCCTCTCAGATCAAGGTTTTGTCCAGGCTGACTCTGTCCTGTCCTCTCAGATCAAGGTTTTGTCCAGGCTGACTCTGTCCTGTCCTCTCATAAATTATCCTGCTGACAGTGTTGCAGGAGTCCACCATATGAGCATCACAATGACTGTACTGTAATCTACAGGACAAGATACGTTTCGGATTATTTAGAATACAACAGAACACAATAGAATATAACAGAACATAAAAATAACATCATAGAACAGAATGAAATAGAACAGAACATAATAGAACATAATAGAATAGAATAGAACAGAATAGAATAGAACAGAATATAATAGAATAGAACAGAACAGAATAGAACATAATAGAATAGAATAGAATAGAACAGAATAGAATAGAACAGAATATAATAGAATAGAACAGAACAGAATAGAACATAATAGAATAGAACATAATAGAATAGAATAGAACAGAATAGAATAGAACAGAATAGAATGTAATAGAATAAAGTAGAACAGAATAGAACATAATAGAATATAATAGAACAGAATAGAATAGAACAGAATATAATATAATAGAACATAATCAAATATAACCTAATAGAACAGAATAAAACAGAATAGAACAGAATAGAATAGAGTAGAACATAATAGAATGTAATAGAATAAAGTAGAACAGAATAGAACAGAATAGAACAGAATAGAATAGAACAGAAGAGAACAGAACAGAATAGAATAGAACAGAATAAAATAGAATAGAATTGAACAGAATTGAACAGAATAGAACAGAACAGAACATAATAGAACATAATAGAACAGAACAGAATAGAATAGAATAGAACAGAATAGAACAGAATTGAACAGAATAGAACAGAACATAATAGAACAGAATAGAACAGAACAGAATAGAATAGAATAGAACAGAATAGAACAGAATAGAACAGAACAGAATAGAACAGAATAGAACAGAATTGAAGAGAATAGAACAGAACAGAATAGAACAGAATAGAACAGAATTGAAGAGAATAGAACAGAATAGAACAGAATAGAACAGAATTGAAGAGAATAGAACAGAACAGTATAGAATAGAATAGAGAAACTTTATTTTTCCCAGACGGAACTTCAATAGTTTAGTTGGCTCCTGCCATTCCTTCCACAATTTTATCAGCAAAAGTTTAGATTAATCTGCTAAATTATTATCTAAATTATGATAAAAATATATATATATATATATATACTGTATATATATATATGTATATTTCCGGGGAGTTGCTTTAGACAACACATATGCATATATTAAGCCTATAGGAGAGTATGTTTATGGATAAATTGTCTGTGGATTTTTCACCCTGTATCCCTCAGGGGAACAAGATCCAAATGTTTGTGCAGACAAACCCCCAGCCTTACCGTCATCGGCCCATCTCTGCATCCACGCCGTCCAAATTAAATCCACTGTACAACTCACCTGGAACCTAACCAACCTCGTTCAGATAGCAAACTGTACTGAATTCCCTGGTCCCTTGAAAAAATGTCTATATTTCAATAGGTGTGTGGATTTCCTTCTATTAACCTTTGGTGCGGTGTTAAAGGATGTGTTTACGGAGGAACGGGAAATGACAAGAAGTGGAGTTGACAGGCCTGGAGTGAGACAGTTAAATGGCCCCTGGCTGCTCTGGATAATTAATAAATAAAGCACCAGGGGAGTCCTGTCATGGCTTTCTGTATGACAGGGGCTGTCTCCAGTGCGCTAAAGCATTAAATGACCAATTCCTGTCAGGCTAACTTCCACCAAGCTCCCTCGGCACCCCTCCCTCTCTCTCTCTCTCTCTCTCTCTCTCTCTCTCTCTCTCTCTCTCTCTCTCTCTCTCTCTCTCTCTCTCTCTCTCTCTCTCTCTCTCTCTCTCTCTCTCTCTCTCTCTCACTCTCTCACTCCTTTCTCTCTCTACCCTCTGTCTACCCCTCTTCTCTCACTCCTCTCTCTCTACCTCCCTCTCTCTCCCTCCACCCCCTCTCTCTCCATCACTCCCCTCTCTCGCTCTCTCTCTACCACCTCTCACTCCCCTCTCTCTACTCCCCATCACTCCCCTATCTCTTCTCTCTCTCACTCCTCTCTCTCTATCCCCTCTCTCTCTCACTCCCCTCTCTCTACCTCCTCTCTCTCACTCCTATCTACCCTCTCTCTCTACCCCCTCTCTCTACCTCCCCTCTCTCACTCCTATCTACCCTCTCTCTATCCCCTCTCTCTTTCACTCCCCTCTCTACCTCCTCTCTCACTCCTATCTACCCTCTCTCTACCCCCTCTCTCTACCTCCTCTCTCTCACTCCTTCTATCTACCCCCTCTCTCTATCCCCCTCTTTCTCTACCCCCTCTATCTGCCCCTCTCTCTCACTGCTTCTATCTACCCCCTCTCTCTACCCCCCTCTTTCTCTACACTCTCTCTCTATCCCAGTCTCTCTACCCCCCTCTTTCTCTACCCTCTCTCTCTACCCCAGTCTCTCTACACCCCTCTCGCTCTACCCCCTCTCTCTCTACCCCTCTCTCTCTACGCCCCTCTTTCTACCCCTCTCTCTCTCTCTACCCCCCTATCTCTCACTACTCTCACTCCCCTCTCTCTGCCCCTCTCTTTCTCTACCCTCTCTCTCTACCCCCTATCTCTCACTCCTCTCCCTCATTCTTCTCTGTCTCTACCCCCCCTCTTTCTCTACCCTCTCTCTCTACCCCCTATCTCTCACTCCTCTCCCTCATTCTTCTCTCTCTCTACCCCCCCTCTTTCTCTACCCTCTCTCTCTACCCCCTATCTCTCACTCCTCTCCCTCATTCTTCTCTCTCTCTACCCCCCTTTTTCTCTACCTTCTCTCTCTACCCCCCTATCTCTCACTCCTCTCCCTCATTCTTCTCTCTCTACCCCCCCTCTTTCTCTACCCTCTCTCTCTACCCCCTCTCTCCCACCCCCTACTCTCTGTTCCTATGCTCTCCCCATCGCTCTTTCATCCAGAGAGCTACTTTGCTCTCTTTGCACTGAGTTTTTCAGCGACTGATGGCTCTAGTTCATTTCTGCTGAATTAATTGGTCCCTGAATGAATTCTGTTGACAGGGCAATTCATCATGTGTTTGGCCTGACAGTGACTGGGTGTTGGGAGAGGAGAGAGAGCGAGTGGTGAGGGTGGGGGGTGGGGGGATGGTAGGAGGAACTAGGGGTTAGGGCTGGTGGAGGCAGAGGAACAGAGGATGGGGCTGGGAGGGGGGGGGGGGTTCTGCGTTTTCTCTATCTCCTCTTTAACTTTCACTGATCTCCGTTCAGTTTTCAGTGCAGCTTTAACAGGAAGAGGGAAGTCTAGCTGTGTCAAACTGTGAGAAGTTAGAGGTTTTTTTGATGGTGTGAATATTCCTGGGTTCCCTGGGTGGGTTGCAAACAAACAACAAACACACAGATCCTGCTGATTAACGAAAGCTACTTCTGTCTGTCTGTCTGTCTGTCTGTCTGTCTGTCTGTCTGTCTGTCTGTCTGTCTGTCTGTCTGTCTGTCTGTCTGTCTGTCTGTCTGTCTGTCTGTCTGTCTGTCTGTCTGTCTCTGGAGGCTCTTCTGTTGATTGGCCAGTCAGGTAGCTAAACCCTTAGGACCCAAACTGCACCCTATTCACTATAATACAGTACATTTCACCAGGAACCATAGTAGTGCACAGTGTAGGTAATAAGGTGCTATTTGAGACAAAACCTTATCTTCTCTATACAGACCCCTGATCTCCCAGCCACATCACCTTATCCTCTCTATACAGACCCCTGGTCTCCCAGCCACATCACCTTATCCTCTCTATACAGACCCCTGGTCTCCCAGCCACATCACCTTATCCTCTCTATACAGACCCCTGGTCTCCCAGCCACATCACCTTATCCTCTCTATACAGACCCCTGGTCTCCCAGCCACATCACCTTATCCTCTCTATGGTCTCCCAGACCACCTCTGGTCTCCCAGCCACATCACCTTATCCTCTCTATACAGACCCCTGGTCTCCCAGCCATCACCTTATCCTCTCTATGGTCTCCCAGCCACAGACCCCTGGTCTCCCAGCCACATCACCTTATCCTCTCTATACAGACCCCTGGTCTCCCAGCCACATCACCTTATCCTCTCTATACAGACCCCTGGTCTCCCTGCCACATCACCTTATCCTCTCTATACAGACCCCTGGTCTCCCAGCCAACCCTCAGGTCGTATAGTTCAGTATTTGATGGTTCCTGACACATTCCCTCCGCCGAGGCTCTCTGCATTCAGCTTTAATTGAATGGTGTATCACACAGAAGCCATTAGGGTTATTATTTGCTGGTGGGGAGAGCTGGGGGTAAATGAGGTTTGGCTCAGTTTTGCGAATGTGTCCAAAATGGCACCCTATTCCCTATGTATTGGACCACTACACCCTATTCCCTATGTATTGACCAGAGTCTTATGGTCTGTTTGGGACACAGCCTGGCTGTGGTGTGGTGGCAGAAATCTGGCAGAGATGTCAACCAGTCAGTCAGTCAGTTGCTTCTTTTGGCTGCAGTGTGGTTGGTACTCACCTAGGATGATAGATCTAATAACAGGTCATTTGTTCCATTTGAAAACGAGCTGTCGTTCTGACATGACGACAGGACCTCTCTCTCTCTCTCTCTCTCCCTCCCTCTCTCTCTCTCTCTCTCTCTCTCTCTCTGTCTCTCTCTTTCCCTCTCCCTCTCTCTCTCTCTCTCTCCCTCCCTCTCTCTCTCTCTCTCTCTCTCTCTCTCCCTCCCTCTCTCTCTCTCTCTCTCTCTCCCCCTCTCTCTCTCTCTCTCTGTCTCGCTCTCTCCCTCTCTCTCTCTCTCTCTCTCTCTCTCTCTCTCTCCCCCTCTCTCTCTCTCTCTCTCTCTCGCTGTCTCCCTCTCTCCCTCTCTCCCTCGTTCTTTTCTCTCCCTCTGACACACTCCCAGTCAAAAGGAGCATGTATTATGTTCAATCAATCAATGTCCAGTGATGAGCCTCTCTCCTCTCTGAAGTGCTTCCAGGATGGCCTCTCACAGCAAGAGTCAAAACATTACCTCATAATTGCCGATCAGGCATCATAACAAGCAGGGCTTCCCCACCGACACCACTTTACGTGTGTGTCCCAAATGGCATCCTATTCCCTATAAAGCTATGGGCCCTGGTCAAAAGAAGTGTTCTATATAGGGAATAGAGAGCCATTTGGGACACATGGCCGTGAGTCAAACAGAACAGGCCCCCGACCAACCAACACAGGCAGGACATTGATGGATACTGGAGATTCACATTATATATTGTCGTATCCAATTAGACACAGCACATAAACCCGCAGATGTATTACCCTGTTTCATAATGTCAAACCGCACGGCATTCAGATATCAGATAAAAGACACGATATGAAATGCAGTTTTAATATTTTCTCTCCCTGTTCTTTCTTCTTCTTTGGCGTGTCGTTGCCAATGATAACATCCTCAGGGGTTCATTATGGACTTGACACGCCGATAACCAGGTTATAATTCAGACGCTGCTGCAGTACATTCCTGATGGAACTCCAGCCCACTGAAAATAAATGACACAGACTCAGCAGATGAACTAACTAGAGTACAGTAAAGAACATACTGACTAACTAGAGCCAGTACAGTACAGTACAGAACATACTGACTAACTAGAGCCAGTACAGTACAGTACAGTAATACTGACTAACTAGAGCCACTGTACAGTACATAACTAACTAACAGTACAGATACAGTACAGTACAGTACAGTACATACTGACTAACTAGAGCCAGTACAGTACAGTACAGAACATACTGACTAACTAGAGCCAGTACAGTACAGTACAGAACATACTGACTAACTAGAGCCAGTACAGTACAGTACAGTAATACTGACTAACTAGAGCCAGTACAGTACATACTAACTAACTAGATCCAGTACAGTACAGTACAGTACATACTGACTAACTAGAGCCAGTACAGTACAGTACATACGGACTAACTAGAGCCAGTACATGATTTAGATGCACTACTGAAAAGTAAATGTTCCACTGGATGTCAGAAGATGAACTAACTAATTTGTACAGTACAGCCAGTACAGTACAGTACAGTAAACTGACTAACTAGAGCCAGTACAGTACAGTATAGTACATACTGACTAACTAGAGCCAGTACAGTACAGTACAGTACAGTACATACTGACTAACTAGAGCCAGTACAATACAGTACAGTACATACTGACTAACTAGAGCCAGTACAGTACAGTAATACTGACTAACTAGAGCCAGTACAGTACAGTACAGTATAGTACACATACTGACTAACTAGAGCCAGTAAGTACAGTACAGTATACTGACAGACTAGCAGATGAACTAACTAGAGTACAGTACAGCCAGTACAGTACAGTACAGTACATACTGACTAACTAGAGCCAGTACAGTACAGTACAGTAATACTGACTAACTAGAGCCAGTACAGTACAGTACAGTACAGTACATACTGACTGGAACTAGAGCCAGTACAGTACAGACTATAATAAACTACTGACTAACTACAGCCAGTACAGTACAGTACAGTACATACTGACTAACTAGAGCCAGTACAGTACAGTACAGTATATACATACTGACTAACTAGAGCCAGTACAGTACAGTACAGTACAGTATAACTACATACTGACTAAATAGAGCACAGACTACAGATAAGTACATATGACTAACTAGAGCCAGTACAGTACAGTACAGTACATACTGACTAACTAGAGCCAGTACAGTACAGTACTGACTAACTAGAGCCAGTACAGTACAGTACAGTAATACTGACTAACTAGAGCCAGTACAGTACATACAAACTGACTAACTAGAGCCAGTACAGTACAGTACAGTACATACTGACTAACTAGAGCTAGTACAGTACAGTACAGTATAGTACATACTAACTAGAGCTAGAGCAGTACAGACACAGTACAGTATAATACATACTGACTAACTAGAGCCAGTACAGTACAGTACATACTGACTAACTAGAGCAGTACAGTACAGTATAGTACATACTGACTAACTAGAGCTTGTACAGTACAGTACAGTACAGTACATACTGACTAACTAGATCAGTACAGTACAGTATAGTACATACTGACTAACTAGAGCCAGTACAGTACAGTATAGTATAGTATATACTGACTAACTAGAGCCAGTACAGTACAGTACAGTATAGTACTACTAACTAGAGCTAGTACAGTACAGTATATACATACTGACTAACTACAGTACAGTACAGTACAGTATAGTACATACTGACTAACTAGAGCCAGTACAGTACAGTACAGTACAGTACTGTACAGTACAGTACAGTACAGTATATACTGACTGACTAGAGCCAGTACAGTACAGTACAGTACAGTATAGTACATACTGACTAACTAGAGCCAGTACAGTACAGTACAGTACAGACTACTAGACTAGTACAGTATAGTATATACTGACTAACTAGAGCCAGTACAGTACAGTACAGTATAGTATATACTGACTGACTAGAGCCAGTACAGTACAGTACAGTACATACTTTAACTAGAGCTAGGTATAATACCCCCTGACTAACTCAGCTCAGTACTGTACAGTATAGTACATACTGACACCTGTAGCACAGTACAGTACAGTATATCTTTAACTAGAGTCAGTACAAAAGTACCAATACTTTAACTAGAGCCAGTACAGTACAGTACTGACTAACTAGCCAGTGACTGTACAGTACAGTAATACTGACTAACTAGAAGTACAGTACAGTACAGTAATACTGACTAACTTTAGAGCCAACTGTACAGTACAGTACAGATAATACTGACTAACTTGAGCAGTACAGTATAGTACATACTGACTAACTAGAGCCAGTACAGTACAGTACAGTATAATACATACTGACTAACTAGAGCCAGTACAGTACAGTACAGTACATACTGACTAACTAGAGCCAGTACAGTACAGTACAGTATAATACATACTGACTAACTAGAGCCAGTACAGTACAGTACAGTATAATACATACTGACTAACTAGAGCCAGTACAGTACAGTACAGTACAGTATAATACATACTGACTAACTAGAGCCAATACAGTACAGTACATATGGACTAACTAGAGCCAGTACAATACAGTACAGTACATACTGACTAACTAGAGCCAGTACAGTACATACTGACTAACTAGAGCCAGTACAGTACAGTACAGTAATACTGACTAACTAGAGCCAGTACAGTACAGTATAATACAAACTGACTAACTAGAGCCAGTACAGTACAGTACAGTACATACTGACTAACTAGAGCTAGTACAGTATAGTACAGTATAGTACATACTGACTAACTAGAGCAGCACAGCACAGTACAGTATAATACATACTGACTAACTAGAGCTAGTACAGTACAGTACAGTACATAGTGACTAACTAGAGCAGTACAGTACAGTATAGTACATACTGACTAACTAGAGCTTGTACAGTACAGTATAGTACATAGTGACTAACTAGATCAGTACAGTACAGTACAGTATAGTATATACTGACTGACTAGAGCCAGTACAGTACAGTACAGTATAGTATATACTGACTGACTAGAGCCAGTACAGTACAGTACAGTACAGTATAGTATATACTGACTGACTAGAGCAGTACAGTACAGTACAGTACAGTACAGTACAGTACAGTATAGTATATACTGACTGACTAGAGCCAGTACAGTACAGTACAGTACAGTACAGTATAGTATATACTGACTGACTAGAGCAGTACAGTACAGTACAGTACAGTACAGTACAGTATAGTATATACTGACTGACTAGAGCCAGTACAGTACAGTACAGTATAGTATATACTGACTGACTAGAGCCAGTACAGTACAGTACAGCACATACTTTACCTGCTAGGTAAAGTCCCCCCTTATCTCAGCTCGCTGGTCACCATAGCATCTCCCACCTGTAGCACACGCTCCAGCAGGTATATCTTTCTGGTCACCCCCAAAACCAATTCTTTCTTTGAGCCAGCCTCTCCTTCCAGTTCTCTGCTGCCAATGACTGGAACGAGCTACAAAAATCTCTGAAACTGGAAACACTTATCTCCCTCACCAGCTTTAAGCACCAACTGTCAGAGCAGCTCACAGATTAATGCACTGACTAACTTGAGCAGTATAGTATAGTACATAGTGACTAACCAGAGCAGCATAGTATAGTATAGTATAGTATAGTATAGTATAGTATAGTATAGTATAGTATAGTATAGTACATAGCGACTGACTAGAGCAGTATATTATAGTATTGTATAGTATAGTATGGTATAGTATAGCATAGTACAGTATAGTATAGTACATAGTGACTAACTAGAGCAGTATAGTACAGTACCGTATAGTACATACTGACTAACTAGAGCAGTACAGTATAGTACATACTGACTAACTAGAGCAGTACAGTATAGTATAGTACATACTGACTAACTAGAGCAGTATAGTATAGTATAGTGCAGTATAGTATAGTACATACTGACTAACTAGAGCAGTACAGTATAGTATAGTACATACTGACTAACTAAAGCAGTACAGTATAGTACATACTGACTAACTAGAGCAGTACAGTATAGTATAGTACATACTGACTAACTAGAGCAGTACAGTATAGTATAGTACATACTGACTAACTAGAGCAGTACAGTATAGTATAGTACATACTGACTAACTAGAGCAGTACAGTACAGTACAGTACAGTATAGTATAGTACATACTGACTCACAAGAGCAGTAGAGTACAGTACAGTATAGTATAGTACATACTGACTAACTAGAGCAGTACAGTACAGTATAGGGCAGTATGGTATAGTACATACTGACTAACTACAGCAGTACAGTAGAGTATAGTACATACTGACTAACTAGAGCAGTACAGTTCAGTATAGTGCAGCATGGTATAGTACATACCGACTAACTAGAGCAGTACAGTATAGTATAGTGCAGTAGAGTATAGTACATACTGACTGACTAGAGCAGTACAGTATAGTATAGTACATACTGACTAACTAGAGCAGTACAGTACAGTACATTATAGTGCAGTATTGTATAGTACATACTGACTAACTGGAGCAGTACAGTACAGTACAGTATAGTGCAGTATTGTATAGTACATACTGACTGACTAGAGCAGTACAGTATAGTATAGTACATACTGACTAACTAGAGCAGTACAGTACAGTACAGTATAGTGCAGTATTGTATAGTACATACTGACTGACTGGAGCAGTACAGTACAGTATAGTGCAGTATTGTATAGTACATACTGACTAACTAGAGCAGTACAGTATAGTATAGTACATAGTGACTAACTAGAGCAGTACAGTACAGTACAGTATAGTGCAGTATAGTATAGTACATACTGACTGACTAGAGCAGTACAGTACAGTATAGTACATACTGACTAACTAGAGCAGTACAGTATAGTATAGTGCAGTATTGTACAGTACATACTGACTAACTAGAGCAGTACAGTACAGTATAGTGCAGTATGGTATAGTACATACTGACTAACTAGAGCAGTACAGTATAGTATAGTGCAGTATAGTATAGTACATACTGACTAACTAGAGCAGTACAGTATAGTATAGTGCAGTATAGTATAGTACATACTGACTAACTGGAGCAGTACAGTACAGTATAGACCTGTCATAGATCTGTCATTCAAATGGCTCTGATCCTGTGTCTGTGTTGTCACATAGATGCAGGCAGAATGTGTCTCTGATCGCCATATATTGGCACGTTTTGAGGAAAAAACTATTGAATTAGCAAACTGGACCAATGGTGACAAGGAGAGCTCTTAAGCACGCTTCCAACTTTTCTACTGTCTGTTCTGCTGACTCAGTAGAAATCAGAATTACATTGTGTGTAAGTCCAAAATGGCCCCCTATTCCCTATATAGTGCTGTACATTTGACCAGACTCCGGAGCCCTACATAGAGAATAGGTTGTTATTTTGGACACCACCCTAGTGATTTTGTAAAGTGAGCTAAAAGGCAGAATGGATAATTAGATTTTTGTACAAATGAATTAAACATCGTAGCTAGCTGCCAATCGGCCCATTACGAGTACAGGACCTGTAAATCATCATTTCAATACGTTGCATTATGTTATTACTACTGAATTATACCACTGGTCCTATTCACTACCTTTGACCTGGGCCATTAGAGATCTGGTCAAAAGTAGTGCACTATGTAGGGAATAGGGTATAATTTAGGACTTAGCCTATGTCTGCTTGTTTAGAATTGGATTATTTGTCAAATCTTTAGTATTTTTTTATTTATTACATGTTCTATTTAACTTTGATTTAACGAGTAAAGTCAGTTAAGACCAAATTCTTATTTTAAAATGACGGTCTACCAAAAGGCAAAAGACATCCTACGAGGACGGGGTCCTGGGATTTAAAAATAAATTAAATCAATTTAAAAAACAACAACATATAAATATAGGACAAAACACACATCCCCACAAGAGAGACAACACAACACTACATAAAGAGAGACCTAAAGACAACAGCATAGCATGGCAGCAACACATGACAACACAGCATGGTAGCAATACGACATGACAACAACATGGTAGCAGCACAACATGGTAGCAATACGACATGACAACAACATGGTAGCAGCACAACATGGTAGCAATACGACATGACAACAACATGGTAGCAGCACAACATGGTTGTAGCAGAAAACATGGTACAAACGTTATTGGTATTTGAAACATTTAATACTGTTTTTTTTTTACTGGAGCAAAGGTCAACCCACATAGAAACCCGTATATATACATACCTTGTAAGCAAATATTTTATCACAAAACAAATGCTTATTTTTGTCATTTGTTTGAACTATACATTTAACTATTGTCATTATCAGTAAAAATGGTGGGATAGTAAAATATATAGATACATAGATAGTCTCTGCATCATTAGATCTTCCCTGTATCTTCTCTTATTGTTCTGAGGAGCAGAGACAGTGACAGGTGCTTTTCTGTAATGCCATGCTGATGAGAACCAATCAGATCGCCCCATCTCTGTTCTGTTTTTTTTTCTTCTTCTATGGTTCTATGTTGTTGTCATCTGGCAAGCTGAAGGAAGTAAAAAAATTAGGTTTGATTGACAGCTGCATCCAGGTTCACACTTTATTGGTTTCTGCAGTGAAACAAAGCACGAGCCAGATATGCCAATTTAGACAGGGGAGTGACAAAAGAAGTTTCCATCTAAATGGAATAATTTTACTACTGGGAATTCTCAGTTGGGGGAAAGGAAGGAGTCAAGTGATTTTTTTTCTCCCCTCTCCTTTAACAAGAAGCTGTGAATGACAAACATCTAGGACAGTTAGAGGCTGACAGAACATCAGATTTGGATGCTTCACAGAGACCCACGAGAGACACAACCGCTCGGCAGAGGGAGGGAGAGAGAGAGAGAAAAGGAGAGAAATTGAATTACAATGGAACAAGGAAAAGTGTCTCCTTTAGGACTGTGTCTGAGTGAGGGAGAGAGAGTGAGGGAGAGGAGTGTGGGAGAAGAGTGAGGGAGAAAGAGTGAGGGAGGAGAGTGAGGGAGGAGAGTGAGGGAGAGGAGTGAGGGAGGAGAGTGAGGGAGAGAGAGTGAGGGAGAGGAATGAGGGAGAAGAGTGAGGGAGAAGAGTGAGGGAGAGAGAGTGAGTGAGGGAGAGGAGTGAGGGAGAAGAGTGAGGGAGAGGAGTGAGGGAGAGAGAGGGAGAAGAGGGAGGAGAGAGAGTGAGGGAGGAGAGTGAGGGAGAGGAGTGAGGGAGGAGAGTGTGGGAGAAGAGTGAGGGAGAGAGAGACTGAGGGAGAAGAGTGAGGGAGAAGAGTGAGGGAGAGAGAGGGAGAAGAGGGAGGAGAGAGAGTGAGGGAGAGAGAGTGAGGGAGAGCAGTGAGGGAGAGGAGTGAGGGAGAAGAGTGAGGGAGAGGAGTGAGGGAGAGAGAGTGAGGGAGAGAGAGTGAGGGAGAAGAGTGAGGGAGAAGAGTGAGGGAGAAGAGTGAGGGAGAGAGAGGGAGAAGAGGGAGGAGAGTGAGGGAGAGAGAGTGAGGGAGAGCAGTGAGGGAGAGAGAGGGAGAAGAGTGAGGAGAGAGAGTGAGGGAGAGAGAGTGAGGGAGAGCAGTGAGGGAGAGAGAGGGAGAAGAGTGAGGAGAGAGAGTGAGGGATAAGAATGAGGGAGAAGAGTGAGGGAGAAGAGTAAGGGAGAGAGAGGGAGAAGAGGGAGGAGAGAGAGTGAGGGATAAGAGTGAGGGAGAAGAGTTAGGGAGAGAGAGGGAGAAGAGGGAGGAGAGAGAGTGAGGGATAAGAGTGAGGGAGAAGAGTTAGGGAGAGAGAGGGAGAAGAGTGAGAGAGAGAGTATAGAGAGTACATAGTGAGGGAGAGAGAGTGAGGGAGAAGAGTGAGGAGAGAGAGTGAGGGAGAAGAGTGAGGGAGAAGAGTGAGGAGAGAGAGTGAGGGAGAAGAGTGAGGGAGAAGAGTGAGGGAGAGAGAGGGAGAAGAGGGAGGAGAGAGAGTGAGGGATAAGAGTGAGGGAGAAGAGTTAGGGAGAGAGAGGGAGAAGAGTGAGGAGAGAGAGTGAGAGAGAAGAGTGAGGGAGCGAGAGTGAGAGAGAAGAGTGAGGGAGCGAGCAAGAGTGAGGGAGAAGAGTGAGGAGAGGAATGAGGGAGCGAGAGTGAGGGAGAAGAGTGAGGGAGAGAGAGTGAGGGAGCGAGTGAGGGAGAAGAGTGAGGGAGAAAGTGAGGGAGAGAGAGTGAGGGAGCGAGTGAGGGAGAAGAGTGAGGGAGAAAGTGAGGGAGAGAGAGTGAGGGAAAAGAGTGAGGGAGAGAGAGTGAGGGAGAGAGAGAAAAACTGAATTACAATGGAAAAGGAAAAGTGTCTCCTTTAGGACTGTGTCTGAGTGAGGGAGAGGAGTGAGGGAGAAGAGTGAGGGAGAGGAGTGAGGGAGAGGAGTGAGGGAGAAGAGTGAGGGAGGAGAGTGAGGGAGAGGAGTGAGGGAGAGGAGTGAGGGAGATGAGTGAGGGAGAGGAGTGAGGGAGAAGAGTGAGGGAGAAGAGTGAGGGAGAGGAGTGAGGGAAAAGAGTGAGGGAGAAGAGTGAGGGAGAGGAGTGAGGGAGAGGAGTGAGGGAGAGGAGTGAGGGAGAAGAGTGAGGGAGAGGAGTGAGGGAGAAGAGTGAGGGAGAGGAGTGAGGGAGAAGAGTGAGTGAGAAGAGTGAGGGAGAAGAGTGAGTGAGAGAGAGTGAGGGAGAAGAGTGAGTGAGAGAGAGAGAAACTATGCAGTAGCCAACTATTCAACTCTTAGCCTGAATATATATTTTTGCATTTGAAAACAGACTTTCTAAAGTGCAAGAATTCAGTGTTTTGACGTGTCCCTCTGTCAACCCAGTGTCACTTCTCGGAAGATTTTAATTAACACTCTTAACCCCAACATTTCTCCATCATTGTAAAGCTTTGCTTTGACAGTCATTTCTGAAGATTATACTTTATTTAATTAGTGATTTGTGTTTTATTTACATCTGGCCCTCATACCTCACTACAGGAGGTATGATAAGAAGTGTGTCATCATGGAGTCACTACAGGAGGTATGATAAGAAGTGTGTCATCATGGAGTCACTACAGGAGGTATGATAAGAAGTGTGTCATCATGGAGTCACTACAGGAGGTATGATAAGAAGTGTGTCATCATGGAGTCACTACAGGAGGTATGATAAGAAGTGTGTCATCATGGAGTCACTACAGGAGGTATGATATGAAGTGTGT
Source organism: Oncorhynchus masou masou (assembly GCF_036934945.1). Classification (NCBI taxonomy): domain Eukaryota; kingdom Metazoa; phylum Chordata; class Actinopteri; order Salmoniformes; family Salmonidae; genus Oncorhynchus; species Oncorhynchus masou. The sequence continues at coordinate 12,380,982 of NC_088235.1, forward strand.
CATCATGGAGTCACTACAGGAGGTATGATAAGAAGTGTGTCATCATGGAGTCACTACAGGAGGTATGATAAGAAGTGTGTCATCATGGAGTCACTACAGGAGGTATGATAAGAAGTGTGTCATCATGGAGTCACTACAGGAGGTATGATAAGAAGTGTGTCATCATAGAGTCACTACAGGAGGTATGATAAGAAGTGTGTCATCATGGAGTCACTACAGGAGGTATTACTGTATGTGATAAGCAGTGTGTCATCATGGAGTCACTACAGGAGGTATGACTGTATGTGGTAAGAAGTGTGTCATCATGGAGTCACTACAGGAGGTATAACTGTATGTGATAAGAAGTGTGTCATCATGGAGTCACTACAGGAGGTATGATAAGAAGTGTGTCATCATGGAGTCACTACAGGAGGTATGATAAGCAGCGTGTCATCATGGAGTCACTACAGGAGGTATGATAAGCAGTGTGTCAACATGGAGTCACTACAGGAGGTATTACTGTATGTGGTAAGAAGTGTGTCATCATGGAGTCACTACAGGAGGTATTACTGTATGTGATAAGAAGTGTGTGATCATTGAGTCACTACAGGAGGTATGATAAGAAGTGTGTCATCATGGAGTCACTACAGGAGGTATGATAAGCAGCGTGTCATCATGGAGTCACTACAGGAGGTATGATAAGCAGTGTGTCATCATGGAGTCACTACAGGAGGTATTACTGTATGTGGTAAGAAGTGTGATGACACATAAACTTCAGTTAGTGCTAAATACGGCTGCTAGAATCCTGACTAGAACCAAAAAATTTGATCATATTACTCCAGTGCTAGCCTCCTTACACTGGCTTCCTGTCAAAGCAAGGGCTGATTTCAAGGTTTTACTGCTAACCTACAAAGCATTGCATGGGCTTGCTCCTACCTATCTCTCTGATTTGGTCCTGCCGTACATACCTACACGTACGCTACGGTCACAAGACGCAGGCCTCCTAATTGTCCCTAGAATTTCTAAGCAAACAGCTGGAGGCAGGGCTTTCTCCTATAGAGCTCCATTTTTATGGAACGGTCTGCCTACCCATGTCAGAGACGCAAACTCGGTCTCAACCTTTAAGTCTTTACTGAAGACTCATCTCTTCAGTGGGTCATATGATTGAGTGTAGTCTGGCCCAGGAGTGGGAAGGTGAACGGAAAGGCTCTGGAGCAACGAACCACCCTTGCTGTCTCTGCCTGGCCGGTTCCCCTCTTTCCACTGGGATTCTCTGCCTCTAACCCTATTACAGGGGCTGAGTCACTGGCTTGCTGGGGCTCTCTCATGCCGTCCCTGGAGGGGGTGCGTCACCTGAGTGGGTTGATTCACTGATGTGGTCATCCTGTCTGGGTTGGCGCCCCCCCCCTGGGTTGTGCCGTGGCGGAGATCTTTGCGGGCTATACTCAGCTTTGTCTCAGGATGGTAAGTTGGTGGTTGA
>NC_088235.1:12387440-12409940 GCF_036934945.1 Oncorhynchus masou masou
GTGTGTGTGTGTGTGTGTGTGTGTGTGTGTCCATGACAGGAAAGTAGTACCGTGCTCTACCATGATTTAGAAGACTTTAGACACTTTATTGTTGAACTGTACCAGTGAGACTCCAGTGGACGAGAGGGCATAACACGGATGATCAGAGATGTACATATTATTTGACTGTATTTACAGAGTGAAAGTCAAGTGTTTTCACATTATACACAAATTATTCTACAAATAAATCAACAGTTTTGTAAATAACATAACATTAAATAAATTCAATCACCTTCCTATGGGTTTTTACAGCTAAATATGCATAATAATGACGACCGTTCTCTGCTCTGCATAGAATTGATACATGTGCTTTCATCAACGGACAATTTGTGTGTGTTTTCTCCCTATAATACTGCTCTCACAATGCAGACGTATGCAGGCTGTAAATAGAAGAAACAAGAACAAGAACTAAAGTCTTTGGCAAATGTGGTAAAAAAATACATTCACTTGACAGTTAAACGATGTAAGGTAATGTTTAATCACGTTTTTTTTCTCCCATTCTTCCAGCCAGGTCGGTGTTACCGGTGTGATTTCAAGACAAACCAACTGGATAAGTCACATGACGTTTTATATGACAAAACTAAAAGAAAAAATATATATAGGAAGTTGAAACCTTGACAAAACATAAACAAAACAACAACCTGCATATGATTAAGGCATTTAAACTGAAATCTTTGCCTTTGCTTTTAAGTTGAAAATTTTGTTGACACATCATTATGTGACGAGGGCGACATCAGAATTAAATGACTATACTAACTATACTATTCTGCGTATCAAATGGAACCCTATTCCCTACGTAGTGCACTACTTCTGGTCAAAAGTAGTGCACTATAAAGGGAATAGGGTGCCATGCAGGATGCAAGCAATAACCATTATACTTGACTATTAATGATTTAATTAGTTAGTCAAAGAAAAATAGTTCATTGAGCAAATGTTATGCTATATCTTCATGCCAAAGACTTAGGTTCAACCTTAAAACGCTAGCGAGCTAACTTCCCGGGTTGAGTATGTGTGGATAGTAAGCGTACTACATAAGGTAGAGTCAAACTGGGGAATTGCAGTAGTGTTACCGAAGCGTCTCCAGACATAATGCTACTGGGAAGTCAATGAAACGGTCAACAGAAAGCAACGACGTCTGAAGTGCCTCTCCAGACCAAAAGGTCACGATGAAGTCGTGATGATGTCGTGATGATGTCATGATGATGTCACGATGAAGTCGTGATGATGTCACGATGAAGTCGTGATGATGTCGTGATGATGTCATGATGATGTCGCGATGAAGTCACGATGAAGTCGTGATGATGTCGTGATGATGTCGCGATGAAGTCACGATGAAGTCGTGATGATGTCGTGATGAAGTCACGATGATGTCGTGATGATGTCGTGATGAAGTCACGATGAAGTCGTGATGATGTCGCGATGATGTCATGATGATGTCACGATGAAGTCGTGATGATGTCGTGATGATGTCACGATGATGTCACGATGAAGTCATGGTTACACGTTTCTTCTTCCTTGGAACGGTTCTTCAACGTAATAACATACTGTAAAACAAGACAAATAGGCATCCAGGTTCAAACGCCTGCATAATAGCGCTCCCAGTGTGTCAAACCTCCAGGTCAAAGTCTGCATAATAGCGCTCCCAGTGTGTCAAACCTCCAGGTCAAAGTCTGCATAATAGCGCTCCCAGTGTGTCAAAACTCAAAAATAGTGCAAAATTAAAAACAAATACAAAATAGATTCTGCCTGATTATTTCTAGTATCCTGACAAATAAAAATGATAACAACAAAAAGTCAAGCATATTATTTGCAATTCATTAAGATGTCAATAACAATTATAAAAACAAAATAAAAAAATCTTTAAGAATATATTTACTAGGTTTTTTTTTATTTTTAAAACTTGTAAATTAGAAGTCCACAGTATGTCACAATGTCCTTCTCATTTATCAATTCAGCGTTTTCTTGTTGACTTTCCATTTTCCCCCGTCTGATTGTGTATCACAGAGAACACCGCCTTATAATCTGCTCCTGGTATCATCATCAAAAAAAGCAACTGATTCATTTAATCATGCTTGAACGTTTGGTTGGTTACAAAAATGACTGTACGTTTGTTTGTTATAGAGGAGTGGAACCAAGCTGCGGCAGCCTTAGTCGCATCGACGCCAATGTCTTTAGCTTTGATCTCATTGCACTGCCCGTAGAGTAGATGGTTCACACCGATGCAGAAGGAAGGGGAACAACAGCCTGCTACTATACTGTACTGGACTCTCAGCTCAGGACGGGTTCCTCCGTCAGCCGACAGATCAGTCAAGTAATGTAACGTTTTGATCCACGAAGGAGGAAAAACAAACGGAGGACCATTACAAAAAAGGAAAAGATACAAATTCCTCCTTTTCATTTTCAAAACTTGTAGTTTTTTTTTTTTTTTTTTTACCTCAGTCACCTCAGTAGTATCACGTATATATAGTCTTTCAAAGTCTCTAGTGGTAATGTACAGTCACGCAGATCAGAACGAAGAATTTTACATTTTACACTACTTTGAAAGTATCCAAATTCATGGTTGATGGGAAGTTGTCTGCATGGTATCCCGAACGATCAGGTATTTTTCTGTTGTGTGTAGTAGTGTGGTATCCAGGAGGACCGTTCTTCTTCTGTTGTGTGTAGTAGTGTGGTATCCAGGAGGACCGTTCTTCTTCTGTTGTGTGTAGTAGTGTGGTATCCAGGAGGACCGTTCTTCTTCTGTTGTGTGTAGTAGTGTGGTATCCAGGAGGACCGTTCTTCTTCTGTTGTGTGTAGTAGTGTGGTATCCAGGAGGACCGTTCTTCTTCTGTTGTGTGTAGTAGTGTGGTATCCAGGAGGACCGTTCTTCTTCTGTTGTGTGTAGTAGTGTGGTATCCAGGAGGACCGTTCTTCTTCTGTTGTGTGTAGTAGTGTGGTATCCAGGAGGACCGTTCTTCTTCTGTTGTGTGTAGTAGTGTGATATACAGGAAATGGAGCTGCCTGTTAGCTGTCTTAACGGTATCCCCTCATGCCCTCTGTTCACACCGGGGCAACATGGACGCTGCCGAAGCCATGGTTGTAGTCATGGTGTAGGTGGTGGTGGTGGTGGTTGATTTGGTTTCCATGGTAACTAGTGGCGGTCATAGGCCGTGGCAGCAGTAGGTGGTCCGGAACCTCTGGATGTGGCACTATAATAATAAGGGGAACCTGGAAGGTTAACAGAAGAAATGGACCGTTGGAAACAACATCCACCATAACCCACAAAACACTGTATAATAATAAGGGGAACCTGGAAGGTTAACAGAAGAAATGGACCGTTGGAAACAACATCCACCATAACCCACAAAACACTGTAATTATGTCTCCTGTTGTCTTCTCAATAACTCATATTCTAACGGTTGTATCCGTCAGCTGTTGTAAATTCATTACAACAGCCAAGTCTAATACAATAAAAAAATGTTTTTTTATAATTTAAAGGGATATGTTAAAAAAATATATAAATATAATAACACTGTAGTGGTTGTGATATGCTGTAAGACTCCAGTCAGTCATACTCACTTAGTAATGCTGGGTTGCTGAACCGCCATGCCTCGTTGTAGGTCGTGTACTGTGGATGACTGTAAGGGTTTCCTGTAAACTCACTCCCTGTAAAACAAACAAAACAATTAGCATTTTTAAAGTCCCATTCAATTTTCTTGTGAAACTCTTTCACTTGCTAGCAATTTCCTGTCATATATAACATATGGGGTAATTTAATAGTCATTTATGTGAGACTAGTCAACCAAGTTATTTAGTTCTTATTATTTCTATCCATTTAATTTTAATGATGCAAGACTGAAAGATCTGCTGAAAATCTGACAGTTGTGGTCTTCCACATCCACTGTCATAGTATCTACTGTCCCGTACCTCCTAAGACCTGCTGTCATAGTATCTACTGTCCTGTACCTCCTAACACCTGCTGTCATAGTATCTACTGTCCTGTCACTCTTAACACCTGCTGTCATAGTATCTACTGTCCTGTACCTCTTAACACCTGCTGTCATAATATCTACTGTCCTGTACCTCCTAACACCTGCTGTCATAGTATCTACTGTCCTGTACCTCTTAACACCTGCTGTCATAGTATCTACTGTCCTGTACCTCTTAACACCTGCTGTCATAGTATCTACTGTCCTGTACCTCCTAACACCTGCTGTCATAGTATCTACTGTCCTGTCACTCTTAACACCTGCTGTCATAGTATCTACTGTCCTGTACCTCCTAACACCTGCTGTCATAGTATCTACTGTCCTGTATCTCCTAACACCTGCTGTCATAGTATCTACTGTCCTGTACCTCCTAACACATGCTGTCATAGTATCTACTGTCCTGTACCTCTTAACACCTGCTGTCATAGTATCTACTGTCCTGTACCTCTTAACACCTGCTGTCATAGTATCTACTGTCCTGTACCTCATCTATATTCCACGTCATACAACTCTGAAGTATTTGAAATAAACACTGTGATTTTAACACATTTGCTAGCATCCTTTCTGATGGTTGAAATGGCATTATGAACTCTTGTTATCGACTTCCTCTGAGGAAAGGCAACCCGTTTCTATAGATCTGAACCCCCGGGTCTAGCTGTTTTGTGACACAGAATTTCAGTGCAGGCAGGAAGTAACTTAGACCATGCCAGTGAGCAATGCTGTTGGTCCAACACGTTTTATTCTTTTATGAGACAATAAAAGGCTGAGATTTTAACAGTGTTTGGGGCCTGTCACTAAATCTTAGCATCTGCGGGTCAGATAAATGAAGGGTTTAAAGGAGAGCCACCAGCACCATGTTACTGCTGGTGGCTCGTGACTGATGAGAACGACTGAGTGATAAAAAATATATATTTGATAAGACGTGGTGACAAAAAACACATTGTGTTCTCAATCTCCAACCAGATGAACTGACTGTCATAGAAATAATAGAGAGCCCGTTACATCACAGTCACTTTACACTGTGGAAGTACTCATGTAATTACAATGACTTTACACTGTGGAAGTACTCATGTAATCACAGTGACTTTATGTAATCAATCAGTGACACTTTACAATTACATTCACTTTACACTGTGGAAGGACTCATGTACTCAATGTACACAGTGACTTTACACTGTGGAAGTACTCATGTAATTACAGTCACTTTACACTGTGGAAGTACTCATGTAATCACAGCCACTTTACACTGTGGAAGTACTCATGTAATCACAGTCACTTTACACTGTGGAAGTACTCATGTAATCACAGTCACTTTACACTGTGGAAGTACTCATGTAATTACAGTCACTTTACACTGTGGAAGTACTCATGTAATCACAGTGACTTTACACTGTGGAAGTACTCATGTAATCACAGTCACTTTACACTGTGGAAGTACTCATGTAATCACAGTGACTTTACACTGTGGAAGTACTCATGTAATCACAGTCACTTTACATTGTGGAAGTACTCATGTAATTACAGTGACTTTACACTGTGGAAGTACTCATGTAATTACAATGACTTTACACTGTGGAAGTACTCATGTAATTACAGTCACTTTACACTGTAATCACAGTGACTTTACACTGTGGAAGTACTCATGTAATCACAGTAACTTTACACTGTGGAAGTGAATCTTTTACACTGTGGAAGTATGTAATCACAGTCACACTGTAATCAATTACAGTCACTTTACACTGTGGAAGTACTCATGTAATTACAGTCACTTTACACTGTGGAAGTACTCATGTAATCACAGTGACTTTACACTGTGGAAGTAATCACAGTCTTTACATGTAATCACAGTGACTTTACACTGTGGAAGTACTCATGTAATCACAGTGACTTTACACTGTGGAAGTACTCATGTAATTACAGTGTCACTTTACACTTTACACTGTGGAAGTACTCATGTAATCACAGTGACTTTACACTGTGGAAGTACTCATGTAATCACAGTCACTTTACACTGTGGAAGTACTCATGTAATCACAGTGACTTTACACTGTGGAAGTACTCATGTAATCACAGTGACTTTACACTGTGGAAGTACTCATGTAATTACAGTGACTTTACACTGTGGAAGTACTCATGTAATCACAGTATAAAGAGTTACAATGTACATATCACAAACAAACATAAATACAATATTTTAACCATGTGACTGCCCAACGTCAAAACCCCATGTGTATTAACCAGACAAAGACCACATCTCTTTGTGTTTAATTCATATTCCACAGTAGCAGTTACACTGCCTTCGCAAGCTATTCACACCCCTGGACTTTTTCCACATGTTGTTGTGTTACAAAGAGTCATTCAAATGGTTTTAATTGTCTTCTTTTTTTGGTCAATTATCTACATACTGTAATGTCAAAGTAGAAGAAAGATTCTAACATTTGTATAAAATAAAATAACCCCCCCCCCCCCACTAATTTACATAAGTATTCACACACCTGAGTCAATTCATGTTAGAATCACCTTTGGCAGTGATTTCAGCTGTGAGTCTTTCTGGGTATGTTTCTAAGAGCTTTCCACACCTGGATTGTACAATATTGGACCATTATTTTATTTTTTTAATTCTTCAAGCTCTGTCAAGTTGGTGGTTTAGTATTGCTGTATTTAATAACTGTACCATGCTCAAAAGGATATTCACTGTCAACCAATAGGTGCCGTTCTTTGCGAACCATTGGAGAAAAAAACCTCCCTGGTCTTTGTGGTTGAGGGACCAGAGGGTACAGAAGTGGGGTGGTCATTTAAAAATCATGTTAAACACTACTATTGGAACCATGCAATTTATTATGGGACTCGTTAAGCTCATTTCTACTCCTGAACTTATTTAGGATCTCCGTAACAAAGGGGTTGAACACTTATTGACTCACAACATTTCAGCTTTTCATTTTTAATTCATTTGTAAACATTTACACATAATTGCCCTTTGACCATTATGAGGTACTGTGTGTATCAGTGACACTGAATCCATTTTAAATTCAGGCTGCAAAACACCTCAAAATGTGGAAAAAGTCAAGGAGTGTGAATATTTCGTGAAGGCTCGGTGTGTGTTGTTGATACTCTATGCTGAAACTGAAATTAAAATCACCAGTGTGCATTACATCCAGTGGACAAAACAGTGATCGCACGGATGGACGCGGGAGAGCAGGGGGGGAGCGCGGGGGGAGAGCAGGGGGAGAGCGGGGGGAGAGCAGGGGGAGAGAGCAGGGGGAGAGAGCAGGGGGAGAGCAGGGGGAGAGCGGGGGGAGAGCAGGGGGAGAGAGCAGGGGGAGAGCGGGGGGAGAGCAGGGGGAGAGCAGGGGGAGAGAGGGTCTGAATCCTGAAGCCATTTGAGCATGCTGTAATCGGTTAATGATTTTCTAACACAGCTGTGCACTCGATTGGATTTCCTTTCCGCATGGGTTGATCAGCTCAAAGACAAATGGCGGTGCGTGCTGCCTGTGCTGGGTTGGGCTATACGTGCACAGGGAGGGGGGGATACCAGGAAACAACCAGTGAATCAGTGCTGTAACCAGAATGCATCCTGTCCCATCCCGTCTCGCCCCAGTGTCTGGTTGGTGTGTTCTGGCAGTGAAACACTAGCCCTGGCACAGCCTGACCCTCCTTAGAGAGATAGTGATTTACATATTGACTGGCCTCCCATGCCTCTGTGTTGTGACCCTTCACTGTTTGTTGTGAACCTGAACTGCAGGTTAAGTGGAGGAGGAAAGGGAGGTGCTCTGACCACTGAGGAGGCCGAGTGGATGACTGGGAGGGAGACGGAGGAGAGGAGCTGTTTATCGACGCCTCCTGGGAATGCCTCATGCACTGTACACACCACAGAGAGATAATGACTTAAGATACTGGAGTGGAACTGAGAGGACATGTCTTTTAACCATGTCTCTGTCTGTCTCTGTCTGTCTGTCTCTGTCTCTGTCTCTGTTATCCAGCAGGACTAGTTTCTTGATAGCCTCTTGATGTGTGCCATATTTAATTTAAACTTTATTTTACTAGGCAAGTAAGTTAAGAACAAATTCTTATTTTCAATAACGGTCTAGGAACAGTGGGTTAACTGCCTGTTCAGGGGCAGAATGACAGATTTGTACCTTGTCAGCTCGGGGGTTTGAACTTGCAGCCTTTCTGTTACTAGTCCAACACTCTAACCACTAGGCTACCTGCCGCCCCTACACTCTAACCACTAGGCCACCCTGCCGTCCCTACACTCTAACCACTATGCCACCCTGCCGTCCCTACACTCTAACCACTAGGCTACCCTGCCGCCCCAATATGTATGTCCTCTCTACAGGTCACTGCTTTATTTGAGAAACTGTTAATACAATCTTGAAATGAAAATAACATATTAAACTCAAATTTAATATCTACAAAAAACGTAGACTCACCAGGAACCATTCCGGCCAGTGTTGAGGTGGGGTAGCTGCCTTGGCCGGTGGGGGGTACGTGAGGGGGATAACCTGGTAGGGTTGTGTTGGCCATGTCTCGACCTGGAGAGAGAGAGAGAGAGAGAGAGAGAACAAACACAATCAATAGATGGTCCTCCAAGACAAAATACTAAACCACCCCTTAGAAACAGGACCAACCCATACCTCTTAGAGGTTTGAAACAGGACTAAACCACCCCTTAGAAACAGGACCAAACCATACCTCTTAGAGGTTAGAAACAGGACTAAACCACCCCTTAGAAACAGGACCAAACCATACCTCATAGAGGTTAGAAACAGGACTAAACCACCCCTTTGAAACAGGACCAAACCATACCTCATAGAGGTTAGAAACAGGACTAAACCACCCCTTTGAAACAGGACCAAACCATACCTCTTAGAGGTTAGAAACAGGACTAAACCACCCCTTAGAAACAGGACCAAACCATACCTCATAGAGGTTAGAAACAGGACTAAACCACCCCTTAGAAACAGGACCAAACCATACCTCTTAGAGGTTAGAAACAGGACTAAACCACCCCTTAGAAACAGGACCAAACCATACCTCATAGAGGTTAGAAACAGGACTAAACCACCCCTTAGAAACAGGACCAAACCATACCTCATAGAGGTTAGAAACAGGACTAAACCACCCCTTAGAAACAGGACCAAACCATACCTCTTAGAGGTTAGAAACAGGACTAAACCACACCTTAGAAACAGGACCAAACCATACCTCTTAGAGGTTAGAAACAGGACTAAACCACCCCTTAGAAACAGGACCAAACCATACCTCTTAGAGGTTAGAAACAGGACTAAACCACCCCTTAGAAACAGGACCAAACCATACCTCATAGAGGTTAGAAACAGGACTAAACCACCCCTTAGAAACAGGACCAAACCATACCTCTTAGAGGTTAGAAACAGGACTAAACCACCCCTTAGAAACAGGACCAAACCATACCTCATAGAGGTTAGAAACAGGACTAAACCACACCTTAGAAACAGGACCAAACCACACCTCATAGAGGTTAGAAACAGGACTAAACCACCCCTTTATGGAGGTTAGAAACAGGACTAAACCACCCCTCATAGAGGTTAGAAACAGGACTAAACCACACCTTAGAAACAGGACCAAACCACACCTCATAGAGGTTAGAAACAGGACTAAACCACCCCTTTATGGAGGTTAGAAACAGGACTAAACCACCCCTCATAGAGGTTAGAAACAGGACTAAACCACACCTTAGAAACAGGACCAAACCACCCCTCTTAGAGGTTAGAAACAGGACTAAACCACCCCTTTATGGAGGTTAGAAACGGGACCATGGTTGTGTTCCAAATGGCAGCCTATTCCATACATAATGAACTACTTTTTACCAGGGACCATTGGGCATATAGGGTCCATAGGGCTCTGGTCAAAAGTAGTGCACTATGTAGGGAATTGGCTGCCATTTGGGACGCACATTTCTAATCACACGATCTCCCTTGAACAGAAATTAGTCATTGTAAATCACTGTAAAACCATGAAACATGTGACACGTTTATAACCCAAATGTCTGTGTATGAAACTTAAACATTAGGTGTTTAGATTAGCCATTAAGTGTTCCCATCGTAATAAACACAAGTGTTAAGAACGCAATATTAGACATGATAGTTAGCTTTCTCCAGTCAGTTTCCAAGCAGGCAAACACCTATCTCCTCGGTGTTCTGATGTTAAATACTTTTCCATTGTCCTGTTCAGAGTGCATTTAGTCATTAGAAATTGATGTGACTTTCCATGTCTATAACTCAGATCAGTGTTAGGAATGAATTTCTGTTACGTTACCTACATTTCAGAACAACTGAACAGTCAAGAAATATTTTCAATCACGTGGTGTTGTTGTTACTCAACCGTGTTGAGTTCATTTTCACTAACTCTCTCAGCAGGGGGGGGGGACACACTCATGATCATATTTCCCAGCATGCTTTGTTGATCTTTAGAACAGTTTGCTTTAATATCTCCTCATGCACATTGATTGAATAAATTATATTATATTATAAAAAGATACCTCAAATTGTTCTAAATTAATCCAATCGGTAAGGGGTTGGATTTATTCCACTCGTTACTGAGATGGTTGTTCCAGTTTAGATGGTTTAGGTCAGGGGTCTTCACTTAGATTCAGCTGACGGCCCAAGTTTTTAAGAGCGGCTGGTCAGGGGTCCGGAACATAATTAAAACTAATTTGTAGACTGCAAATTGACTGCAAGAAGCCCAAACAAACTTAATATTTGACTAAAATGTAATAATTTCAAACCTTGTGTATATGATCACATATACAAGTATATGTTTAATTTTGAATAGGAATCCTTTGGAACAACTTCCAAAAATAAAAGAAATATACTGAAATCACCAGTTGGGGAGCCCTGGTTTAGGTCGTCTTGTTTGTTAAGTCCTTCACCATAGCAACCATTCTGACTGAAATATTCTAATTCTTGGATATCCTCCCTCTGGCTGGATTCTGATAGGAATAACTAATCACTTCACAAAGCAGCATATTGTGACTTGCAGGTCTGATGTGGCCCGTGAGCCAGGGTTTTCAAACCACAATGTCGAGGATAACTAGGCCATAACTAAAGACCGTATGACATATATGATATGAGGTCATTAAGGGTTAATTTTTAATGGAAACACATTCGCTTAGTCAGTCATCTGGTGCAGGCTTCAGTAGTAGAAGTTATTGAAGGTAACAATCATATCTCTGTCACTAACAAACACAATGATTGGTGGTTATCTCTCACATTCATTTGAAAAGCATGCTGGGAAATATGCAAATATCGCATTACACCCTACAGTGTTAAAACAACACCCCCAGTGTTTAGTGTACAAAACCTAATGACTTGTACTGAATAAACTTGTTCATGTGTTTAACAGGTATTAGAGCAAATAAGCATGCACTGGTCTTTACAATCTAAACACTGTGACATGTTTTCATTGAAATTAAAAGTGCCTTGATGTGTTTCAAATGTGTTACAGAAAGCTGTTCAGATCCTAAACACTTGGTTTTACAGCGCAGGTATAATGACCTCCATACCTGGCCTACATCCTAATGACCAGAGAATAAATATACTGTAGTCTATAGTGACCAGAGAATAAATATACAGTAGTCTACAGTGACCAGAGAATAAATATACTGTATTCTATAGTGACCAGAGAGATACTGACCAGAGAATAAATACTGTAGTCTATAGTGAATATACTGTATCTATAGTGACCAGAGAATAAATATACTGTCGTCTATAGTGACCAGAGAATAAATATACTGTAGTCTATAGTGACCAGAGAATAAATATACAGTAGTCTACAGTGACCAGAGAATAAATATACTGTAGTCTATAGTGACCAGAGAATAAATATACTGTAGTCTATAGTGACCAGAGAATAAATATACTGTAGTCTATAGTGACCAGAGAATAAATATACTGTAGTCTATAGTGACCAGAGAATAAATATACTGTAGTCTATAGTGACCAGAGAATAAATATACTGTAGTCTATAGTGACCAGAGAATAAATATACTGTAGTCTATAGTGACCAGAGAATAAATATAGTCTATAGTGAGTCTATAGTGACCAGAGAATAAATATACTGTAGTCTATAGTGACCTATAGACCAGAGAATAAATATACTGTAGTCTATAGTGACCAGAGAATAAATACACTGTAGTCTATAGTGACCAGAGAATAAATATACTGTAGTCTATAGTGACCAGAGAATAAATATACTGTAGTCTATAGTGACCAGAGAATAAATATACTGTGACCAGAGAATAAATATACTGTAGTCTATAGTGACCAGAGAATAAATATACTGTAGTCTATAGTGACCAGAGAATAAATATACTGTAGTCTATAGTGACCAGAGAATAAATATACTGTAGTCTATAGTGACCAGAGAATAAATATACTGTAGTCTATAGTCACTTCAATGAGAGATGTTGTACTAAGCATAAAGTACTTTTGACATTAAGGTAGTTATAATTTTCAGTCAACAGACATTTGCAGACTGACAATGTGTCCCAGGAATCACAAAGCCAGTCAACAGAATCATCATCACACACTGTCAACACAACCAACCATCACTCCTCTTCTGTCTTCGTCTCCCACTAATACTACGTCGGAAGCCAAAAGACCAAGTGCATCATGGGACAGAAACCACATTTTTATTTTATTTTATACCAGGCAAATCAGTTGAGAACAAATTCTTATTTACGATGACAGCCTAGGAACAGTGGGTTAACTGCCTGTTAAGGGGCAGAACGACAGATTTGTACCTTGTCAGCTGGGGGGTTTGAACTTGCAACCTTCCGGTTACTAGTCCAACGCTCTAACCAATAGGCTACCCTGCCGCTCCAAAGAATCATGCAGAAGTACGTAGAAGAACGAAGAGGAAAACTCTGTTCATTACTGCATTCAAACTCGTCTAAACATAGCCCGCTTTACTGAACCCCAGAACCCTGTCCACCTCCTCTCCTCCTCCTCTCCCTCGAACACACGCGCACACGCGCACACACACACACACACACACACACACACACACACACACACACACACACACACACACACACACACACACACACACACACACACACACACACACACAGTCCTGAAACAGCAGAGCCATCACTGCGACTGTATGTCTAAAGCCAAAGCCAGTTTGTCTGTCCGTACAGTATTGGCCCCTTGAACAGAGCTAGTAGCTAGCGTCACTATGGACCCCGCGTTAGTTATTCAGCCCTGCTCCGTATTCAGGCCTGTAATTAGACATGACAGCTGGATTTCCTACCCTGTCCTACCCCTGCAGCCAGGCTCCGGACCCCCCCCGGCCCAGTGAAGGCCAGCCAAAGGGACGGAGAGGGAAAAAGGAAAGAGAGGAGGGAGGCCCCTGCAATTTTGTTTAGCCATGAGGGACACTGTGATTCACTGGGGTTAAATCACGTCTCAATGGAGCTTTAATGAGAGACCCCAGTAGCCATAACACACCATAACACCCCATAATACCCCATGATACCACAGGACACAGTTTTATGAAGGCATCTTTAATACAAGTGTTTCTGACACGGGGTGCAGAAATGGCCAAGATAATACAAGTGTTTCTGACACGGGGTGCAGAAATGGCCAAGATAATACAAGTGTTTCTGACACAAGGTGCAGAAATGGCCAAGATAATACAAGTGTTTCTGACACGGGGTGCAGAAATGGCCAAGATAATACAAGTGTTTCTGACACGGGGTGCAGAAATGGCCAAGATAATACAAGTGTTTCTGACACGGGGTGCAGAAATGGCCAAGATAATACAAGTGTTTCTGACACAAGGTGCAGAAATGGCCAAGATAATACAAGTGTTTCTGACACGGAGTGCAGAAATGGCCAAGATAATACAAGTGTTTCTGACACGGTCGCCTCTCTCCTCACCGACCATAACGATCAACTACATGCAATTAAACGGAGGAAACAAATGTGGATTAGCCTAAAGCATACAGCAGGTGATCAAATAACTACTGTAGGCTAGTTTCAACCTTTCACATGGTTATTGCTATGTGAACTTTTTCTTCAAGGGAAGGTTTTCTTTTAGTGCAGTGATGTCATTCATGTGATTGGCAGACCATTCATGAGTAATAAGAATTAGTTAGTTACAGACCAGTGTGTAATAAGAATTAGTTAGTTACAGACCAGTGTGTAATAAGAATTAGTTAGTTACAGACCAGTGTGTAATAAGAATTAGTTAGTTACAGACCAGTGTAATAAGAATAGATAGTTACAGACCAGTGTGTAATAAGAATTAGTTAGTTACAGACCAGTGTGTAATAAGAATTAGTTAGTTATACAGACCAGTGTGTAATAAGAATTAGTTAGTTACAGACCAGTGTGTAATAAGAATTAGTTAGTTACAGACCAGTGTGTAATAAGAATTAGTTAGTTATACAGACCAGTGTGTAATAAGAATTAGTTAGTTACAGACCAGTGTGTAATAAGAATTAGTTAGTTATACAGACCAGTGTGTAATAAGAATTAGTTAGTTACAGACCAGTGTGTAATAAGAAGTTAGTTACAACCAGTGTGTAGAACTGTTAGTTACAGACCAGTGTGTAATAAGAATTAGTTTGTTACAGACCAGTGTGTAATAAGAATTAGTTTGTTATACAGACCAGTGTGTAATAAGAATTAGTTAGTTATACAGACCAGTGTGTAATAAGAATTAGTTAGTCACAGACCAGTGTGTAATAAGAATTAGTTAGTTACAGACCAGTGTGTAATAAGAATTAGTTAGTTACAGACCAGTGTGTAATAAGAAGTCTAAGAGAACTGTTGGAGTAGGTGGGGTGTCCTATACAGAGAGGGTGTGTGTGTGTGTGTGTGTGTGTGTGTGTGTGTGTGTGTGTGTGTGTGTGTGTGTGTGTGTGTGTGTGTGTGCGTGTGCGCGTGTGCATGTGCACGTGCGTGTGTGTGTGTGCGTGCGTGTGTCTGTGTGTGTGTGTGTGTGTGTGTGTGTGTGTGCGTGCGTGTGTGTGTGTTGAGAGTAGGTTGTATAGGGGTAAAGGCTAGAGGGGCAGTATTCATGGATAAGAGCACATACACAGGGGGTGGACAGACACAGAGCACATTGTGTGTAGGACTAAGCACGGCACAATAGCTGAAGGGCCCTTGGTTTCATTAACGTCTTGAGGGCCCCGTGCTTCACAGTCTCAAGAGTATGGTTCAGTTTACCTCGTTGAGTTGACCTCCTGGAGTCATCTGGATAGGGGACAACTAACTACAGCTTCAGGAGTCAGCTCTCCAAGAGACAATGGGCTTTTCACTCCTGAACACACCATTATGATTAATGGGTGTATTGATTGATTTATTGATTGATTTGTTGATCGATTGATAATTCTAAAGAATGTGGGGACTTTGTGGAATATTGCAAAATGTATGTGTGGTAATTTGGTACAAACCAATGCAAATATATTCCCTTGTTATACATGAGCAAGACTGTAACTGTAATCATGCTTGTAAACTTCATTCCATGATGTAACTTTTACGCTGTACATACAATAATGTAACATATTATTAGAACATTACAGTGGTTCTAAATTATATTTTGTTTACTGAATGTAGATTACAGTGGGTTCTAACTGATGATTTGGTTACTGAATGTAGATTACAGTGGGTTCTAAATTATAATTTGTTTACTGAATGTAGATTACAGTGGGTTCTAACTGATGATTTGGTTACTGAATGTAGATTACAGTGGGTTCTAACTGATTATTTGGTTACTGAATGTAGATTACAGTGGGTTCTAAATTATAATTTGTTTACTGAATGTAGATTACAGTGGGTTCTAAATTATAATTTGTTTACTGAATGTAGATTACAGTGGGTTCTAAATTATAATTTGGTTACTGAATGTAGATTACAGTGGGTTCTAAATTAACATTTGTTTACTGAATGTAGATTACAATGGGTTCTAAATTATAATTTGTTTACTGAATGTAGATTACAGTGGGTTCTAAATTATAATTTGGTTACTGAATGTAGATTACAGTGGGTTCTAACTGATGATTTGGTTACTGAATGTAGATTACAATGGGTTCTAACTGATGATTTGGTTACTGAATGTAGATTACAGTGGGTTCTAAATTATAATTTGTTTACTGAATGTAGATTACAGTGGGTTCTAAATTATGATTTGTTTACTGAATGTAGATTACAGTGGGTTCTAAATTATAATTTGGTTACTGAATGTAGATTACAGTGGGTTCTAAATTATAATTTGTTTACTGAATGTAGATTACAGTGGGTTCTAAATTATAATTTGTTTACTGAATGTAGATTACAGTGGGTTCTAAATTATAATTTGGTTACTGAATGTAGATTACAGTGGGTTCTAAATTATCATTTGTTTACTGAATGTAGATTACAATGGGTTCTAAATTATAATTTGTTTACTGAATGTAGATTACAGTGGGTTCTAAATTATAATTTGGTTACTGAATATAGATTACAGTGGGTTCTAAATTATAATTTGGCTACTGAATGTAGATTACAGTGGGTTCTAAATTATAATTTGGTTACTGAATATAGATTACAGTGGGTTCGAACAGATAATTTGGTTACTGAATGTAGATTACAGTGGGTTCTAAATTATAATTTGGTTACTGAATGTAGATTACAGTGGGTTCTAAATTATAATTTGGTTACTGAATATAGATTACAGTGGGTTCTAAATTATAATTTGGCTACTGAATGTAGATTACAGTGGGTTCTAAATTATAATTTGGTTACTGAATATAGATTACAGTGGGTTCGAACAGATAATTTGGTTACTGAATGTAGATTACAGTGGGTTCTAAATTATAATTTGGTTACTGAATGTAGATTACAGTGGGTTCTAAATTATAATTTGGTTACTGAATGTAGATTACAGTGGGTTCTAACTGATGATTTGGTTACTGAATGTAGATTACAGTGGGTTCTAACTGATAATTTGGTTACTGAATGTAGATTACAGTGGGTTCTAACTGATGATTTGGTTACTGAATGTAGATTACAGTGGGTTCTAACTGATAATTTGGTTACTGAATGTAGATTACAGTGGGTTCTAACTGATAATTTGGTTACTGAATGCAGATTACAGTGGGTTGTAACGGTTGCAGCATCTAAACACATACTGCATCCGTTAGATAATACACACGGTATTATATATTTCCTGGAAGTTACAGTGGGTAACTGTCAGATTCCTCTGACCGTTGCTGCTTCGTTTACAATCCTGTCCTCTTTAAAAGCCTGTTGTCTTTGACTGAGGGGCCGGTGGGGAGAGTCCTCTCCTCTCTCTCTCTCTCTCTCTCTCTCTCTCTCTCTCTCTCTCTCTCTCTCTGTCAGTTCTCAGTACTCCATGATAGCCTCATTAGCTGGGTCCTCACCATTGTTGTCTTACAACAGAGATGTGTGGAGAGAATCCTCATTAAAGAAGGGGTTGTTTATTTGGCCTGAGGGGGGCTAGTGAATCCACTACCAGAACACACAGGCAGACAGCCCTCTTAGATTCAACGCCAGCCAGAGAATCAAAGCTGTTAGTATTTTCTCTAGCTGCCCTCTTTATGTTGGTTTTCCCCGTTTACCTACCTACCTACACACACACACGCACGCACGCACGCACGCACGCACACACACACACACACACACACACACACACACACACACACACGCACACGCACACCCACACACCGACCCCCCCTCCCCCCCACACACACACACACCGACCCCCCCACACACACACACACGCACACACACAAAATCAATTCAAAGATTTGTTTTGGAGGTTTGTTGTTAACAGGAGAGAGCGTGTTGATTTCTGTCTTCATTTTGGAAATGGAGCATAAATCATGAGGACTCTGAGGGTGCAGTATACAGGCTATTTCTGTCTGTTGATTTGAATAGTACATCTCCAGCTACTTGACCATGTCTTTGCCTGAACATAGTTGAGACAGACAGACAGACAGACAGACAGACAGACAGACAGACAGACAGACAGACAGACAGACAGACAGACAGACAGACAGACAGACAGACAGACAGACAGACAGACAGACAGACAGACAGACAGACATAACTGAACTAACGGTCTCGTAATGCTCTGCTGTAGATAATGAGATGCTAGCACTATAAGGCCAAAACAAGACCTAACACAACCACTAAACTAGAAGGAGTTACTCAAGGATGTCAGGCAAGTGTTTTCCTGGCTTTGCAATTGCCCTGTGGTCATCTGAATGACAAGGTTAGTATACAGCAGTGACCTACAGGATGTGTTGTGTTCAAGATCACTGAACATAGAAACCAACTAATGATATGATGTTGGTTGGTTGCTTACTGTCCTGAAGACAGATAGAGCACCCTGCAAAACTAAACCTGCCAATTGCTGATTTCTGCAGTGAAAGACAGAGACAGAGACAGAGAGATAGATAGGCAGACAGAGAGAGAGACAGAGAGACAGAGAGACTGATAGGCAGACAGAGAGAGATAGAGAGACTGATAGGCAGACAGAGAGAGAGACAGACAGAGAGACAGAGAGACAGACAGACAGACAGAGACCGACAGAGACCGACAGACAGACAGACAGACAGACAGACAGACAGACAGACAGACAGACAGACAGACAGACAGACAGACAGACAGACAGACAGAGACCCATGAGTCTTCTCAACTCCCATCACAATGTAAAGACCGTAACCTACAGAGTCGTCTGTCCAGAACATGATAAAATAACCTATGGAGTCGTCTGACTCTATACTGACTTCAGCTTGTTCTTCTCCGAACGACTGACTGAAAAACCTCCGTAGTTGACCTTCTTTTTATTTGGCACGGCAACAAAGTCATTTAGTTACAAAATTCACATTTTTCGTAAGAAATAGGACTATTAAATTTAGCACGACAAGAACAACCTTCATGTATCGCTACGAAAACAACAACAACAACAACCGAAAAAAATCTCCATCTTTGACCTCCATTTTCTCCCGTATGCAGAATGAAGCAATTTATCACCAGGCCAAAAATCTCTGCTCCCTAATTAATTACAACTAAGTAAAGAATGTTTGGGGAGCCAAATTGGTTTAATTCCCCCAACACAGCATCACGGCGGTGAAAGTCATTCATTACCAAATGTGTGCTCAAAGGTTAGTTTGCTTTATGTGAAGACGAAATAATAATTAATTCCAGAGCCAGGAGAGTTTGCAGGGAGAGGAGCAGTTTGTCACCAGGGTACAGAGACATCAGGGATTTGTCCCAGGAGAGCTTGCAGTGAGAGCAGGGAGAGGAGTAGTTTGTCACCAGGGTACAGAGACATCAGGGATTTATTCCCACGAGAGCTTGCAGTGAGAGCAGGGAGAGGAGCAGTTTGTCACCAGGCCACAGAGACATCAGGGATATGTCCCAGGAGAGCTTGCAGGGAGAGGAGCAGTTTGTCACCAGGCCACAGAGACATCAGGGATATGTCCCAGGAGAGCTTGCAGGGAGAGGAGCAGTTTGTCACCAGGCCACAGAGACATCAGGGATATGTCCCAGGAGAGCTTGCAGGGAGAGGAGCAGTTTGTCACCAGGCCACAGAGACATCAGGGATTTGTCCCAGGAGAGCTTGCAGGGAGAGGAGCAGTTTGTCACCAGGCCACAGAGACATCAGGGATATGTCCCAGGAGAGCTTGCAGGGAGAGGAGCAGTTTGTCACCAGGCAACAGAGACATCAGGGATTTGTCCCAGGAGAGCTTGCAGGGAGAGGAGCAGTTTGTCACCAGGCCACAGAGACATCAGGGATTTGTTCCAGGAGAGCTTGCAGGGAGAGGAGCAGTTTGTCACCAGGCCACAGAGACATCAGGGATTTGTTCCACGGATGTGTCCAGTGAGCAGCGATGAACAACCAGTCAGGGAGGGAACGTTCCTCTCTCTCTCTGCCTGTTCCTGATGTACTGTGGCCTAATAAACACCCTATTCTCTAATTAGTGCACTACATTTGACCAGATAGTGCACTATTTAGGGAATAGGGTGCCATCTGGGATCCACTCCAAGTCTTCAGTGTTTATTTCTACTCCACACTAGCAGCACTCAGTCACTCTCTCAGTCACTCTCTCAGTCACTCTCTCAGTTAGTCACTCAGTTACTCTCTCAGTCACTCTCTCAGTCACTCTCTCAGTTAGTCACTCAGTTAGTCTCTCAGTCACTCTCTCAGTTAGTCACTCAGTTACTCTCTCAGTCACTCTCTCAGTCTCTCTCAATTAGTCACTCAGTTAGTCTCTCAGTTAGTCTCTAAGTCACTCTCTGTCACTCTCTCAGTTAGTCACTCAGTTAGTCAGTCACTCTCTGTCACTCTCTCAGTTAGTCACTCAGTTCCTCTCTCAGTCACTCTCTCAGTCACTCTCTGTCACTCTCTGTCACTCTCTCAGTTAGTCACTCAGTTACTCACTCAGTCACTCTCTCAGTCATTCTCTCAGTGCACCAACTGTTCAGATCTGTTGTGAGATGTTCCCCTGACAGCTGTATAGCACTAAGATCCTCTTTGGTCGTAGACAACGGATTAAGGAGGATTTCAGTGCTACGAAGCTTCCAGGAAACTCACCTCTGCTGGTTTTGCCCACTGGCCTTCCTCCTGGAGTGTCTAATCAACATAACATCCACCTATTACAGACAAATGACTCCTCTGGAGCACCTGTTGGGGCTCAGAGAGGAGGAGAGGAGTGAGGGACGACGAGAAGGTATGGGGGAGGTGTCATTGACACCTACCAATGCACTCTGGGAGTCTCCCATTGGCAGGCCCAGCGGGGATTCTGGGTAAAGAGTCTTGTGTGCATCCAAAATTGCACAGTATTCCCTATATAGTGCAATACTTTAGACCAGAGCCCTGTGTATGCCGCTAAAGTAGTGCACTATACAGGACATAAGGTGCAATTTGGGATGCAGCCCCTCTCAGTATGCAGTCGGGCGGCCGCTCGGTCAGCTCTGGTCTATAGCCATGTGTAGAAGTCCACTTGAAAAGCCCAGGGGACTGGCCTTCAGAAGCCTCAGTAACCTAATCAAGACACCACTGCTACTGGAGTGGCTGTTTAGGATCAAGGAAACACTAGCAGGTCTAGAAACTGCAGGACAATTAGGTTGTGTCTTCACTAATCTCTCCCTCACTTATTTGACTAAACACACATACAGTTCCACGTGGCATTTCCTTCTCCTATTCATCATGTTTACCCCGTGAAAAAAAAACACATCTTATTTGAATTTGAAGCCGTTTAAACGAACAGTAAGAAGGTTGAGAGGATGCAGGAGACCATCCCTCTCTAAGGACAATCAATCAAAGAAATAACTTCCCATATCAACAATATAAATTACCACACCAGTTTTGATTGTCCCTTCCACATATTCAAGGGAGCTCTTTGGTGGGTGTTTTTTTTTATATTGGGGTAATAGGGACTATTTAGCAGGTAATATGGTATTAATATAGAGGAGAGGAAGAAGAAGACAGTTATAATGGAAGTGGGGCTTTAGCCTCTGCATGAATTTCAATGATGAAGCACAATGCCTTAAATCCCTTTCTTATTGAAGCCGCCTCCCCTGCAGGTACTTCTGAGAGCTCTAATAGAATAGGAAGTAGAGGACACAATAGATTTATATCTCTCTCAAGCCCCTTTCAGGTCACTGTCTACTTCCCAAATGGCAACCTATTCCCTATGTAGTGCACTGCTTTCTATGGGCTTTGGTCAAAAAGTAGTGCACTATATAGGGAATAGGGTGCCATTTGGGATCTAGACACAGAAAATTCCTACGATCTCTTTAAACTGGCAATGAGCACTTCATGAATCATTCATTTTTAATAGATTATGCAAATTTTCCGAGGGACATAAAATCAACAAGATCAATAACGGCAGTCATTTTAATTGGTGTTAGAAAACATTTTAAGGATAAACATAATCTCCTTACTTCTTTCCCCAGCCCCGTAAAAGCACAATTAATTTGAAATTGGATCTCAGCCTAAATGCAGAAGATATAATTGAGTATTTTTTTGTTGCTGTTGCTTGGCTTGGATTCTGTCTTGCTGCGCTGGGCTTATTGTTTGAAAGTAAACTGTAATACTGAGTCATTACAGAGAAGCTAAAATCTCAAATACCAGAGTAAAATACATTACAATTATTACCACCGTAGAAACAGCCACCAAGGGAAAACCAAGAAGTGGCACTAGGCACGAGAAACAGAAAGTCAAAACTTCCACCATTCATCCACAACTATTCACATTTTTAAGTCAAAAATAAATAATCTCACAATCTAAAAATGTTGAGTTAAAACATAATTTAGAGCACAAGAACGCCACATTTTCACTTTCTATTTCATGTTTTAAGTATTTTGTCTTTACATTATAAAGCATCGGAGACCGTGGGCCTCTTGTCTAAAACAACCACCCAGGTGCAAACAAAGCCCCCTGCCTAACCGTGGTCGAGCCTGACCAGACCCTGCCTTCATACCAGCAGTACA
>NC_088235.1:12417440-12422440 GCF_036934945.1 Oncorhynchus masou masou
TGAGACATCCTATTCCCTACATTGTGCACTACTTTTGACCAGAGCCCTATGGACCCTGAGCACTGTGGACCCTGGTCACTATGGACCCTGAGCACTGTGGACCCTGGTCACTATGGTCCCTGAGCCCTGTGGACCCTGAGCCCTATGGACCCTGGTCACTATGGACCCTGGTTACTATGAACCCTGGTCACTATGGACCCTGAGCCCTATGGACCCTGGTCACTGTGGACCCTGGTCACTATGGTCCCTGAGCCCTATGGACCCTGGTCTCTATGGACCCTGGTTACTATGAACCCTGGTTACTATGAACCCTGAGCCCTATGGACCCTGGTCACTATGGACCCTGAGCCCTATGGACCCTGGTTAACCTGGTTACTATGAACCCTGAGCCCTATGGACCCTGGTTACTATGAACCCTGAGCCCTATGGACCCTGGTTACTATGAACCCTGAGCCCTATGGACTCTGAGCCCTATGAACCCTGAGCCCTATGGGCCCTGGTTACTATGAACCCTGGTTACTATGAACCCTGAGCCCTATGGACCCTGGTTACTATGAACCCTGGTTACTATGAACCCTGAACCCTATGGACCCTGGTTACTATGAACCCTGGTTACTATGAACCCTGAGCCCTATGAACCTTGGTTACTATGAACCCTGGTCACTATGAACCCTGGTTACTATGAACCCTGAGCCCTATGAACCCTGGTTACTATGAACCCTGAGCCCTATGGACCCTGGTTACTATGAACCCTGAGCCCTATGAACCCTGGTTACTATGAACCCTGGTTACTATGAACCCTGGTCACTATGAACCCTGGTCACTATGAACCCTGGTTACTATGAACCCTGGTCACTATGAACCCTGGTTACTATGAACCCTGAGCCCTATGAACCCTGGTTACTATGAACCCTGGTTACTATGAACCCTGGTCACTATGAACCCTGGTCACTATGAACCCTGGTTACTATGAACCCTGAGCCCTATGGACCCTGGTTACTATGAACCCTGAGCCCTATGGACCCTGGTTACTATGAACCCTGGTTACTATGAACCCTGAGCCCTATGGACCCTGGTTACTATGAACCCTGGTTACTATGAACCCTGGTTACTATGAACCCTGAGCCCTATGGACCCTGGTTACTATGAAGCCTGAGCCCTATGGACCCTGGTTACTATGAACCCTGGTTACTATGAAGCCTGGTTACTATGAAGCCTGAGCCCTATGGACCCTGGTTACTATGAACCCTGGTTACTATGAACCCTGGTTACTATGAAGCCTGAGCCCTATGAACCTTGGTTACTATGAACACTGGTTACTATGAACCCTGGTCAAAAGCAGTGCACTAGAAAAGGGAGCCATTTGTGAAACAGACCAATAATCCCCTTTGCTGAAGCTGTGGTTTGGCCTGTCCTGGCTGGGCAGGGTGATGGCAGGTAGACTGTACTAGGGCCTTAGGTACAGTGTGATGCATCTTAGAGTAGGAGTACAGATCTAGGATCAGGTCTCCCCTTGGCCATGTAATCATATTCATTGTGATCTAAAAGGCTAATAAACGAATCCTAGATCAGCTCTCCTCCTCTGAGACACACAGCCAAAAGCCACGTTAACATTTTTTTTTGTAGGTGTTGCCACAAACGTGGAATCGAACCCACAATTCTGGGACTCATGTTGCAAGCATCATGCTCTACCAACTGATCCACACAGACAGGACCAGTGTTTGGCTCTGTGTCTTACCTACAGAGTAGCTCTGCGTCACAGAGACACTGGGGCCCAGGTTCTGGTTACTGCTGGAGGACAGGCTGGGTTTGACCTCGCCGTCCAGACCAGGATTCAGGGAGGACAGGGAGTGGGAGTGGGAGTACTCGTTAGCCTGCAAAAAGACACGTTCATCATTACACAACCATAGAAATGAAAAAGAAATGGCCCCACCTCTCCCTGCTGTGGGCTTCATTCCACCAATGTTTCATCTAAAGAGCCTTCATTAAACAGGGTTACTCAAAAACACAAAATTAGCTACCAAAACCATGCTTACAGAGTCAAATACTGTCTCTCCGTGAATCTTAGGGTGTCTATTTGTGAGTGTGTGTGTGTGTGTGTGGGGTGTGGGTGTGTGTGTGGGTGTACGGGTTGGGTTTTGGGTGTGTGTGTACGTTCATGTAAGTGTGTGCATGCATACGTGTGTGTGTGTGTGTGTGTGTGTGTGTGTGTGTGTGTGTGTGTGTGTGTGTGTGTGTGTGTGTGTGTGTGTGTGTGTGCGTGCGTGCGTGCGTGCGTGTGTGTGAGTCCACTATTTTCAAGCTGCAGCACCGGCGAGGGTGGGAGTTCAAGCATATCATTAATGTATTTTGGTTTTGTCTGAGAGGAAGTGGGATCTAGAAAAGCCGAATGAAAAGCCAAGCCGTCATCTGGTCCTTTGTGCTTTGACTGCAGCCAGGAGTCCTGATCAGCCAAGGGAGAAAACAGCTCTGCTTGGTTACCACGCCGCTGTCCCCAATGGTACCCTATTCCCTACTACAGCGCACTGCTTTGGACCAGAAGTGGCGCACTGCACAGGGTATAAGATTACATTTGGGATGCACACAGACACGCCATGTGGCCCTGGTTCACAACAGGACACTATTCACCTTTTGGCTTTTAAAAAATTTTTGAATTAAAAAAAAAAAAAGTTAAAAAAAAAGCTTCTCCACAACCATTTAACGTTTCATTGGTTCATCATCAGTGACTATACATAGGTTGTCATATACTGTAAGTTACATTGCTAGATGTACAAAATGAATATCAAATTGAAATTAAAAAAAAAAATCTCCATGTCATAGTGAGAAAATGACTTTTATATTGACCATGATGTATTTTCTATGTATTTCGTTTGGACTCCAATACATTACTATAGAGACACTTTGTTTACCCACAGATAGTATTTCCTTTGTATGGTGGTGGATAGTTTGAGACAGTCATGGCAGATGTTAGTGTGTGTTTTATAATGAGATCAGACTTCCGGGAGACTGTGTGTTGACAATGTTTGTCCCCCCCCCCCAAAAAAAAAATCCCAGTGTGTGTCTGAGTGGCTCGCTGGGCTGCGGTCCCAAAGGGGAAGCCTGTGAGCCTGTGACCCCACTCTTGTCTGCTTCTATCCCAGATAAACTCTAATTGTCTGCTACAACTGTTCATGGGGACAATGTCGGATGTTTTTCTCTATTCTGGAAGGCTTTAGACGTTAAACAGGCGTTTTATCATGCAGATAAAGGACAGGCTCGAAGACGGGGGAGATGGAGGAAGAAAACAAAAGATAGATTTGAAAAGGATGACCAAATGGCTAGCAGAAGTGTGGGAGGGGTGAATCTATTTAGTTCTGCATCTCCAGGATGGTGTTGTTAATAGCCTTCCAACCAGCACCCAGACCCCGGCTAATAGGGACACATTGACCAATGAGGAGAAAGGGGAACGAGGACAAGTGAAAGAGAGATCCATGAAAGGGGAAAATCCTCTGATTAATACTTTATTCAATTAAAACACATGTTTCTGTTCCAGTCACATCTTTTACATTACTGATCTACTGGTCTCTTTTACATTACTGTTCTACTGGTCTCTTTTCCATTATTGATCTACTGGTCTCTTTTACATTACTGATCTACTGGTCTCTTTTACATTATTGTTCTACTGGTCTCTTTTACATTACTGTTCTACTGGTCTCTTTTCCATTATTGTTCTACTGGTCTCTTTTCCATTATTGTTCTACTGGTCTCTTTTCCATTATTGTTCTACTGGTCTCTTTTCCATTATTGTTCTACTGGTCTCTTTTACATTATTGTTCTACTGGTCTCTTTTCCATTACTGTTCTACTGGTCTCTTTTACATTATTGTTCTACTGGTCTCTTTTACATTACTGATCTACTGGTCTCTTTTACATTATTGTTCTACTGGTCTCTTTTCCATTACTGTTCTACTGGTCTCCTTTTCCCATTATTGTTCTACTGGTCTCTTTTCCATTACTGATCTACTGGTCTCTTTTCCCATTATTGTTCTACTGGTCTCTTTTCCATTATTGTTCTACTGGTCTCCTTTTCCCATTATTGTTCTACTGGTCTCTTTTACATTATTGATCTACTGGTCTCTTTTACATTATTGTTCTACTGGTCTCTTTTACATTACTGTTCTACTGGTCTCCTTTTCCCATTATTGTTCTACTGGTCTCTTTTACATTATTGATCTACTGGTCTCTTTTACATTATTGTTCTACTGGTCTCTTTTACATTACTGTTCTACTGGTCTCCTTTTCCCATTATTGTTCTACTGGTCTCTTTTCCATTACTGTTCTACTGGTCTCCTTTTCTTTTGAACCTCGTCTCCTTTCCCTCTCTTCTTCTTCTTTAATACTCTCTCTGAAGCTCTCTGTGATTGCAAGTCATTTCCAATTCGTTTTGGTATTGATCTTCCAGTAGAAATCAGTTTGGTAATTAGCTCCAAATTAGGCTCTCTTCTGGAGGTGAGTCCTGTCCTACTGATTTATTACCTACGTAATTCGCCGCGATCGGAGAGAAATTAAAATGAACTCAATTAGGCCCATTGCTTTAGCTTCTTTTATGGGTCTCCTCCCTTAAAGACTTGTAGTTTTATACGGGTACAAATGAATAGTCTCTTGTTGTTTAATAGTATAATGAAAGTAAGTAAAGGTTATCCATTGTAATAAGCCTAAGAGAGGTTTTAATGAGAAGAAAGGTAATGAGTCAACATGTAAGGGTGTAGTTATTGTGGTTTCTTCTGGGTGGGGGACGGGGTGGTGGTGACAGAAGGGCTCTTCATTTGGTAAATGAGGATGGATAGATGGTGGGTGTTTGTGGTGTTGACATCAAAAGCAAGACGCATTAGAATATCCTATATATACACCACCAGGTGTGTGGAAATAAATCAAGAAAACCCTTTGCTATGTTTACAATTTATAAAATAAAATAAAAACATTTCCATGATAAATCTGACAGCTGAAAGTGGCTTCATACAC
>NC_088235.1:12427440-12489940 GCF_036934945.1 Oncorhynchus masou masou
CAGTACATGGGCTGTTGTTCCCACTCAAACCATCCCCAGGTTAACCTACAGTACATGGGCTGTGGTTCCCACTCAAACCATCCCCAGGTCAACCTACAGTACATGGGCTGTTGTTCCCACTCAAACCATCCCCAGGTCAACCTACAGTACATGGGCTGTGGTTCCCACTCAAACCATCCCCAGGTTAACCTACAGTACATGGGCTGTTGTTCCCACTCAAACCACCCCCAGGTCAACCTACAGTACATGGGCTGTGGTTCCCACTCAAACCATCCCCCAGGTCAACCTACAGTACATGGGCTGTGGTTCCCACTCAAACCATCCCCAGGTTAACCTACAGTACATGGGCTGTTGTTCCCACTCAAACCACCCCCAGGTCAACCTACAGTACATGGGCTGTGGTTCCCACTCAAACCATCCCCCAGGTCAACCTACAGTACATGGGCTGTGGTTCCCACTCAAACCATCCCCAGGTTAACCTACAGTACATGGGCTGTGGTTCCCACTCAAACCACCCCCAGGTCAACCTACAGTACATGGGCTGTGGTTCCCACTCCCATCCCCAGGTCAACCACAGTACATGGGCTGTGGTTCCCAGGTTAACCTACAGTACATGGGCTGTGGTTCCCACTCAAACCATCCCCAGGTTAACCACAGTACATGGGCTGTGGTTCCCAGGTCAACCTACAGTACATGGGCTGTGGTTCCCACTCAAACCATCCCCAGGTTAACCTACAGTACATGGGCTGTGGTTCCCACTCAAACCATCCCCAGGTCAACCTACAGTACACAGGCTGTGGTTCCCACTCAAACCATCCCCAGGTTAACCTACAGTACACAGGCTGTTGTTCCCACTCAAACCATCCCCAGGTTAACCTACAGTACATGGGCTGTTGTTCCCACTCAAACCATCCCCAGGTCAACCTACAGTACATGGGCTGTTGTTCCCACTCAAACCATCCCCAGGTTAACCTACAGTACATGGGCTGTGGTTCCCACTCAAGTTTAAGTGAAATACCAATTTAAACATTTAAAACACCCACCTCAATATTGCCTCCTTGTAAAATACATAATCCTATGACTAGCGTAAAAATGCCAGTACATCTATGTAAAAAAACTCACTCCAATGCCCAATACATCTATGTAAAAAAACTCACTCCAATGCCCAGTACATCTATGTAAAAAAACTCGCTCCAATGCCCAGTACATCTATGTAAAAAAAACTCACTCCAATGCCCAGTACATCTATGTAAAAAAACCTCACTCCAATGCCCAGTACATCTATGTAAAAAAAACTCACTCCAATGCCCAGTACATCTATGTAAAAAAACTCACTGCAATGCCCAGTACATCTATGTAAAAAAAACTCACTCCAATGCCCAGTACATCTATGTAAAAAAACTCACTCCAATGCCCAGTACATCTATGTAAAAAAACTCACTCCAATGCCCAGTACATTTATGTAAAAAAACTATGCCCAGTAAAAAAAAAACTTGCTCCAATGCCCAGTACATCTATGTAAAAAAAACTCACTCCAATGCCCAGTACATTTATGTAAAAAAAACTCGCTCCAATGCCCAGTACATCTATGTAAAAAAACTCACTCCAATGCCCAGTACATTTATGTAAAAAAAACTCGCTCCAATGCCCAGTACATCTATGTAAAAAAAACTCACTCCAATGCCCAGTACATCTATGTAAAAAAAACTTGCTCCAATGCCCAGTACATCTATGTAAAAAAAACTCACTCCAATGCCCAGTACATTTATGTAAAAAAAACAGTACATCTATGTAAAAAAAACTCGCTCCAATGCACAGTACATCTATGTAAAAAAAACTCACTCCAATGCCCAGTACATCTATGTAAAAAAACTCACTCCAATGCCCAGTACATCTATGTAAAAAAAACTCACTCCAATGCCCAGTACATCTATGTAAAAAAACTCACTCCAATGCCCAGTACATCTATGTAAAAAAAACTCACTCCAATGCCCAGTACATCTATGTAAAAAAACTCACTCCAATGCCCAGTACATCTATGTAAAAAAACTCACTCCAATGCCCAGTACATCTATGTAAAGAAAATGCCCAGTACATCTATGTAAAAAAAACTCACTCCAATGCCCAGTACATCTATGTAAAAAAAACTTGCTCCAATGCCCAGTAGATTTATGTAAAAACCCTTCACTCTAATTTTATTTATTTATTTCAGCTTTATTTAACTAGGTAGGTAGGCTAGTTGAGAACAAGTTCTCATTTACAACTGCGACTTGGCCAAGATAAAGCAAAGCAGTGCGACACAAACAACAACACAGAGTTACACATGGAATAAACAAACATACAGTCAATAACACAATAGGAAAACAATTTACAGTGTGTGCAAATGAGGTAAGTTAAGGGAGGTAAGGCAATAAATAGGCCATGGTGGCAAAATAATTACAATTTAGCAATTTAAACACTGGAGTGATAGATGTGCAGAAGATGAATGTGCAAGTAGAGATACTGGGGTGCAAAGGAGCAAAATAAATAAGTAACAGTATGGGGATGAGGTAGTTGGATGGGCTATTTACAGATGGGCTATGTACAGGTGCAGTGATCTGTGAGCTTCTCTGACAGCTGGTGCTTAAAGTTAGTGAGGGAAATATGAGTCTCCAGCTTCAGTGATTTTGAAATTCGTTCCAGTCATTGGCAGTAGAGAACGGGAAGGAAAGGTGGCCAAAGGAGTAATTGGATTTGGGGGTGACCAGTGAAATATACCTGCTGGAGCACGTGCCCGGTACAATGTCCAGTACATCTATGCCAAAAACCCTCACTCTAATGCCCAGTACATATATGTAAAAATAAAACTCACTCTAATGCCCAGTACATCTATGGATATGGCCCAAAATACAGCTGATTCCCTATATAATGCAGTCCTTTTGACCAGAGCCCTATGGCCTGACTATCTCAACCATGTCTGCTGGAATAGGTTGTTCTCGCTGGTGGTAAGGAGACCCTCAGTCTAGCCTGGCTAAACCAGACTGAATGCTAAACTCAATGGTGAGCTCAGCATTCAGTCTAGTTTTTACCAGGCTAGTTAACTAGAGGTAATCTGTTTCATCCTGATGACATGTAGAAGTGAATTAAACCATCACAATGACATTTTTAAAGGTACATAGGAAATATTTTTTGATGTATCTAAAAAAGAAGAATAAAATGACAGCCATTTTGTTTTTTTACGGAGTATCACAGCCACCCAGCAATGTAACACGCCACATAGACCTCATTTCATATTTCTACTGAAGCCACCGCAAGACATCATATCCTACAAGTATACAGTACCAAATAACATATGTTGTAACATATATGGTACATGTTTTTGCGGGCGAGTTTCCCATTCCGTGCTAGCTGTTATGTCGTCGACAGTTACCATCGTCCTGTTTGTTCATCGTTTGGAATGGAGGCTAGCTGTAATATCTGATACTACTAAATAACATTTGCTAAGATACATTGTACACGGTTTTTGGGGGCCATTTTCCATACCATTTTAGCTATTAATTGTGTCATAGCATTAGTCGGTAAACCTGGAAATCATAATGGCTTTGTTTACATGTTAGTCATTTAGCAGATGCTCTTATCCAGAGCGACTTACAGTAGTGAGTGCAGACATGTTCATACTGGTCCCTGGTGGGAATTGAACCCACAACCCTGGCGTTGCAAGTGCCACGCTCTACCAACTGGTCTCTGTTTCTCCACATACTCCCCAGTGATGCTAATAACTTATGTTGTTATGTCATAGTGGATAATGTCTTTGTTTGTTGGTGTGTCTCCTTATCCTCCATAGTGATGGTGTCTGTGTTATTGATCAGTGAGTGACAGGCTTGAGTGTATTCATCTTGACATGGCTGGGTGTTAACACTCTGGTAACGAGGGAGCAGAGGACTCCAGACTCTATCAGATCACATCACCCGCTCTATAAGACAGACTCCTCTCCGCGGGCTCGCCACCCCAAGGTCATGACCCCTAGCAGGGGGTTGAGCCACCGTAATTCTGTCTCTGCCTGGAGTCAGAGAGAGAGAGAGGCCGTCTGCCTTACTACACGGACTACCTGTCTGCCAAACACGGCAGAATACAAACCACGAGAAACATCAGCTTTGAGAAGGAAGCTGATGTCTTCTGGCCACGACGGTGATTATACAATAGGCACGAATGGCTCCGTGAAGAATTGACCAAAGCAACGGCGTCAACATATGAGCTCGTAATTGTCATAGTATCTTATTCATGGTCAAATTCAACCTGTATTCAGTCTGTGTTTCGCCCTGAGTGGAGGCACAGGGAGGTGAAACGGCACCTTGGGGTCATGAAGGGTCCTCTTTTCTGAATAAGCTTTTTGCCTTTCTGTTGTTCTAGTTTGAACAACATTATCTAGCTATACGTCAGCTAGTGATTCTCTTTCCCAAGCATTGCATTAGCATTCTGTTTGAACAAAATGATTTAGCTATACGTCAGCTAGTGATTCTCTTTCCCAAGCATTGCATTAGCATTCTGTTTGAACAACATTATCTAGCTATACGTCAACTAGTGATTCTCTTTCCCAAGCATTGCATTAGCATTCTGTTTGAACAACATTATCTAGCTATACGTCAACTAGTGATTCCCTTTCCCAAGCATTGCATTAGCATTCTGTTTGTTTTTGTGATTTCACTCCCTCATTTACAACTAGCTTCCATTTACACCCTGAATTAAATCCAATTAACACTCATTGCAAATTAAATTGTACGCGTTGACACATACATTTTTCAATCAAACGTTTTGGTTAATGTATTGTTAACCAAATCAAAATATTACAACATTTAGTGCACATGTGCTCCGCATAGCCTCTCTTCAATATGTCTCAGATAGATATTTTAATATATCTTTCTACTTTCACAGATATGTGTAACTAAGACAATTCTCTCACTATACACTCTGCTAGCCTCAGAAAGACAACTCCATATCGTCTGAACGTTGACGGTCTTCATTTGACATTTGAGTCATTTAGCAGACAATCTTATCCATAGCGACGTTCTTATCCATAGCGACGTTCAACAACGGTAGGTCCAACTACAGACGGTGTACAGTGACGGTGTACAGGAAGGCCCTGACACCATTCTTCATCGATCTGTTCCTGGGTATTAATTAAGCAGCCTTTTTTTCATTGATTTAGCACATTATAGTTCAGTGCGTTACCGCCTGTCTCTCAGACTTGATGTTGTTGAACTGAGATCCTCTGTTGATCCACCCTTCTCCCTGCGTTGCATCCCTAATGACACCCTATCCCCTATATAAATGCCCTATGGGCCCTGGTCACAAGTAGTGCCGTGTAGAATGAATATGGTGACATTTGGGGCACAGTCCCTCTCTCACCCAAACAGATGGTGATGCTGACAGAACACTGATGTGAACAGGATTCATAGCCTAGTGCTCCATCATTCATCTGTCCCTGTCCCTGTCTATGTCCCTATCCCTGTCTCTGTCTCTGTCTTTGTCCCTGTCCCTGTCCCTGTCCCTGTCCCTGTCTATGTCCCTACCCCTGTCTCTGTCTCTGTCCCTGTCCCTGTCTATGTCCCTATCCCTGTCTCTGTCGCTGTCTCTGTCTCTGTCCCTGTCTCTGTCGCTGTCTCTGTCTTTGTCCCTGTCTCTGTCTCTGTCTCTGTCTCTGTCCCTGTCCCTGTCTATGTCGCTGTCGCTGTCTCTGTCCCTGTCTCTGTCGCTGTCTCTGTCTTTGTCCCTGTCTCTGTCTCTGTCGCTGTCTCTGTCGCTGTCTCTGTCTTTGTCCCTGTCTCTGTCTCTGTCTCTGTCTCTGTCTCTGTCCCTGTCTCTGTCTCTGTCTCTGTCCCTGTCTCTGTCCCTGTCTCTGTCCCTGTCTCTGTCTCTGTCTTTGTCCCTGTCTCTGTCTCTGTCGCTGTCTCTGTCTCTGTCTCTGTCCCTGTCCATGTCCCTGTCTCTGTCCCTATCCCTGTCTCTGTCTCTGTCTCTGTCCCTGTCCCTGTCCCTGTCTCTGTCTCTGTCTCTGTCGCTGTCTCTGTCTCTGTCTCTGTCCCTGTCCATGTCTATGTCCCTATCCCTGTCTATGTCCCTATCCCTGTCTCTGTCCCTGTCTCTGTCTCTGTCTCTGTCCCTGTCTCTGTCGCTGTCTCTGTCTCTGTCTTTGTCCCTGTCTCTGTCCCTGTCCCTGTCTCTGTCTCTGTCTCTGTCTCTGTCTCTGTCTCTGTCTCTGTCCCTGTCTCTGTCCCTGTCCCTGTCTCTGTCTCTGTCCCTGTCTCTGTCTCTGTCCCTGTCTCTGTCCCTGTCCCTGTCCCTGTCTCTGTCCCTATCCCTGTCTCTGTCCCTGTCTCTGTCTCTGTCTCTTTCTCTATCTGTCTTTCTCTCTCTCCTGTCTTTCTCTCCCCTCTCCTCCTCTGTCTGTCTGTCTGTCTGTCTGTCTGTCTGTCTGTCTGTCTGTCTGTCTGTCTGTCTGTCTGTCTGTCTGTGAATGATATTAAATGATGATCTAATTGTGTAATTTCTCTTTTTTATTATTATCACATTGTACAACAGCTTCAGACAACGCAGAAATATATGTTTTGAAAAGGATTGAAATGAAGAATATCCATAATGGTAGTTATGATTGTCCATATTGTGGGTCGTATTTGAATAGCGATGTGAAATGGTTTCAAAAGACTGGACACACTTGGTGAGATATCATTCTCTTTATTGGCCATTAGCTAGACACCGTATCCTGAAGAAACCTCTCAGCTGTATCAGTCCAGGTGATGTCAGCTCAATCACCCAATAGAATGGGTGTCAGCAGCCCGTTGTCCGTGACGGTTAGTCAGGATCTTAATAAGGTACGTTAACTCAACAATCTGTATTTCCACCACAGTATAGTAATATATCTCTGCTAACGTTGCATCCATTCTAGAACATTCTTAACACTATGGTACGGAACATACAGTGACAAAACAATCACCAAACAAAAGCAGTTCCCTATCGGTCCAAAGCATGTTGTCTATTCCACAGGCTGCTATACAAATTCCTTCTTGGCAATAATTCCTACAGTCATTGAACAGAATATTTCAGACCCTTGAGCTATTTCCTTTGTCTTTTCCAGTAGCCAGCCCCTCGGAGGGGAGTGGGGATGCGGGTGGAGGGTTGGACGGGTTGGGGGGGGGGGGGGTTGGAGGGGAGAGAGGAGATGGAGACGAGGATGTTAATTTGTGAGGTAATAGCTTTTCTCTGCGGAATTGCAAATTCTCATATATATGGACAGCAGACAGGACATCCATGGTCACCAACGACACGATGGGTACGTCCCAAAGGACACCCTATCCCCATTATAGTGCACTACAAGGCCTTCGTCAAAAGTACTGCACTACAAAGGGAATAGGGTGCCCTTTAGAACACAGCTCAGCTCCAGAGGTCCCCTCTCTCGCCTCTCCTCTTCTCTCCTCTCTCACTCTCTCCTCTCCCTCTCCTCTCCTCTCCTCTCTCCTCTCCTCTCCTCTCCTCTCCTCTCCTCTCCTCTCCTCTCCTCTCCTCTCCTCTCCTCTCCTCTCTCTCTCCTCTCCTCTCTCCTCTCTTCTCTCCCCTCTCTCCCTCTCTCCTCCCTCTCCTCTCCCCTCTCCTCTCTCTCTCCTCTCCTCTCTCTCTCCTCTCCTCTCTCTCTCTCTCTCTCTCTCTCCTCTCCATGCTCTGTCCTGGCTGGCAACAATAGCTGCCAAGTGTAACATGCTACTTTTAATTTGCAATAACACATGACAAAGCCAGATTAATGGCTCTTATGACACGAGTGTCCCTGGCGCCGGTCTTCTCCGGGACCCGGTGTACATAACGCGTGTCACACTACATTATCTCTACATCCCTCTAGTAATGGGGAGACCTGCTTTCTTTAAAGGGCTCCTCACTGCTGAGTTGGAACTTAGGAGCTGTCTGACTGGTGCACCTTGGCACAGAGCCACAGTACAGCCAAGGTTCTGGACGTCGCCACACCGTCCGTCCCTTTCACTGCATGAGCCGCTGACTTTCACCTTGTTATTAGTGTTATTTACCCGAGCTACCGAGCTCGTTTTATAATCAAGTTCAATAAAGTTTGTTTTTCACCGTTTGATAAAGACTGTTTGTCTTCTATAAATGTTCCTATGTGCAGAGGCCAAATTGTATACAGGAGATATCCTTTCTACAATCAAGTCAACTCTTGGGGGCGAATTCTCTTCACCGCGATTGAGAGAAACAGGGTGGTGTGTGAGTTAACGTTCAATCTCTAAAAAAAGAGTTTGTGCCGTGATCAGAGAGTCATAATCAGGCTTAGCAAGTTAAACGCGGCTCGGCTCACAGAAGGCTAAAGACTGGACGATGGGGACACGTAATCCAATGCATTAACTCATACCGCCAACACAGTAGCATACCTCAACATATACAGCATCCAGATAGGTTGAAACAAACAGCTTATTAAACACTGACCTCTGGTCTTAGTAGGAAACACTGACCTCTGGTCTTAGTATGAAACACTGACCTCTGGTCTTAGTAGGAAACACTGACCTCTGGTCTTAGTAGGAAACACTGACCTCTGGTCTTAGTATGAAACACTGACCTCTGGTCTTAGTATGAAACACTGACCTCTGGTCTTAGTAGGAAACACTGACCTCTGGTCTTAGTATGAAACACTGACCTCTGGTCTTAGTATGAAACACTGACCTCTGGTCTTAGTAGGAAACACTGACCTCTGGTCTTAGCATGAAACACTGACCTCTGGTCTTAGTATGAAACACTGACCTCTGGTCTTAGTAGGAAACACTGACCTCTGGTCTTAGTAGGAAACACTGACCTCTGGTCTTGGTCTTAGTAGGAAACACTGACCTCTGGTCTTAGCATGAAACACTGACCTCTGGTCTTAGTATGAAACACTGACCTCTGGTCTTAGTATGAAACACTGACCTCTGGTCTTAGTAGGAAACACTGACCTCTGGTCTTAGTAGGAAACACTGACCTCTGGTCTTAGCATGAAACACTGACCTCTGGTCTTAGTATGAAACACTGACCTCTGGTCTTAGTATGAAACACTGACCTCTGGTCTTAGTAGGAAACACTGACCTCTGGTCTTAGTAGGAAACACTGACCTCTGGTCTTAGTAGGAAACACTGACCTCTGGTCTTAGTTGGAAACACTGACCTCTGGTCTTAGTAGGAAACACTGACCTGTCTCGAGTTCCATTAATATGAAATGTATAGTAGACTAAATAGTAATTACTTTGCGAACTATAATTTACTGTAACACATAGTAGAGTAAAGCATGATGCCGTCTAGCTATAGTCATGATATCGGATGCAATATACTATTTTTTCAAACGGTGGCTCGCGGCGAGACATTGTTTTTAAAGCAGTGTTTTGATGAGCCATGATGTGAGAGAGGATTGAAGGCCCGAGGTTGATATTTTTGGAAAGATGAACTACCAATGTCCCTCGGCTTGTGATTCCAGGTGGGTATTATTGACTGGGTCTGGAGAGGTAGTATGTAAGAACCATATCTCTACCCTACACTCCCCCACCTGAAATCCCCACACACCCCACCCAACCACCCTACACTCCCCCACCCAACCACCCTACACTCCCCCACCCAACCACCCTACACTCCCCCACCTGAAATCCCCACACTCCCCACCCAACCACCCTACACTCCCCCACCCAACCACCCTACACTCCCCCACCTGAAATCCCCACACTCCCCACCCAACCACCCTACACTCCCCCACCCAACCACCCTACACTCCCCCACCCAACCACCCTACACTCCCCCACCCAACCACCCTACACTACCCCACCCAACCACCCTACACTCCCCCACCCAACCACCCTACACTACCCCACCCAACCACCCAACCACCCTACACTCCCACACCCAACCACCCTACCCTCCCCACCCAACCACTTTACACTCCCCCACCCAACCACCCTACACTCCCACACCCAACCACCCTACACTCCCCCACCCAACCACCCAACCACCCTACACTCCCCCACCCAACCACCCAACCACCCTACACTCCCCCACCCAACCACCCAACCACCCAACCACCCTAGACTCCCCTACCCAACCACCCTACACTCCC
This sequence comes from Oncorhynchus masou masou, assembly GCF_036934945.1. Lineage (NCBI taxonomy): Eukaryota > Metazoa > Chordata > Actinopteri > Salmoniformes > Salmonidae > Oncorhynchus > Oncorhynchus masou. The sequence continues at coordinate 12,437,545 of NC_088235.1, forward strand.
CCACCCAACCACCCTACACTCCCCCACCCAACCACCCTACACTCCCCCACCCAACCACCCTACACTCCCCCACCCAACCACCCTACACTCCCCCACCCAACCACCTTACACTCCCACACCCAACTACCCTACACTCCCACACCCAACCACCCTACCCTCCCCACCCAACCACCTTACACTCCCCCACCCAACTACCCTACACTCCCCCACCCAACCACCCTACACTCCCCCACCCAACCACCCTACACTCCCCCACCCAACCACCCTACACTCCCCCACCCAACCACCCTACACTCCCACACCCAACCACCCTACACCCCTGCTTCCCTCTGCTCTCACGAGGGCTGGAGAGGGAATATTTGTGCGTCCCAAATTGCACGTTCCCTATTCCCTATTTTCTCCATAGGGCTCCCGTCAAAAGTAGTGCACTATATAGGGAATAGAGCACCATTTGGAACGCAAGCTATATAAGAACCACAGAGCCCTGTTCCCTTTGCTCTGCTCTTTCATCAGCATGCCGCCCGGCCCGGGGAACTTAAATCAAGGAAATGGCAGGACATCAAGGAGATCATTTGAGACTGAATAGCCGTAGAAACATGGGGCTGTCATCTATTAGAGGAGAGGACCCTCCAAAACACGTCGCCGAGCAGCTCTCCTCTCTCTACGAGCCCCTCTATCTGTCCTTATAGGTCCTTCCTCACCATGTCCTCTAATGCCCCCCCTCTCTCTCTCTCTCTCTCTCTCTCTCTCTCTTTACAGGTCCTTCCTCACTCTGTCTCTCTCTCTCTCTCTCTCTCTTGGTCCTTATAGGTCCTTCCTCACCATATCCTCTAATGCTGTCTCTCTCTCTTTCTCTCTCTGTCCCCCTCTCTCTCTTTCTCTCTCTTTCTCTCTCTGTCTCCCTCTCTCTCTTTCTCTCTCTCTCTTTCTCTCTCTGTCTCCCTCTCTCTCTTTCTCTCTCTTTCTCTCTCTCTCTCTCTCTCTCTCTCTCTCTCTCTCTCTCCTTATAGGTCCTTCCTCACCATATCCTCTAATGCCTGTCTCTCTTTCTCTCTCTCTCTCTCTCTCTCTCTCTCTCTCTCTGTCTCTATCCCTCTCTTTCTCTCTCTCTCTCTCTTTCTCTCTCTCCCTCTCTCTCTCTCTCTCTTTGTTCTTATAGGTCCTTCCTCACCATATCCTCTAATGCCTGTCTCTCTTTCTCTCTCTCTCTGTGTCTCTCTCTTTCTCTCTCTCTCTCTTTCTCTCTCTCTCTCTCTCTCTCTCTCTCTCTCTCTCTCTCTCTCTTTGTCCTTATAGGTCCTTCCTCACCATATCCTCTAATGCCTGTCTCTCTTTCTCTCTGTCTCTCTCTCTCTCTCTCTCTCTCTCTCTCTCTCTCTCTCTCTCTCTCTCTCTCTCTCTCTCTCTCTCTCTCTCTCTCTTTGTCCTTACAGGTCCTTCCTCATCCTGTCCTCTAACGCCTCCTCTGCCCTTCAGTATCAATCTGCATGGAAATGTGTGCCTTCTATCATCCGATGACTAGATATTACACCCTGGCTAATAGGAAAGACTTCTTGTAGAATAGTCTGAAAATTAACTCTTGTAAAATGTCAGCCGTTTGCATTCTGCCTTACGATCTCTCTCTCCACTAGCAGCATCTCTTTACAGCGGAAGAGAGTTGATTATGTCATTTGCCTTGTCCACGTCATGCTGGTTTTTATATCTCTGCCAGGAAATCTACCTTCGACACGTCATTAGTCATACCCTCTCCCTCCCATCCTTCCATTCCTCCATCCCTCCACGCAGCACACACATAAAACATCCCATTCCACCGAATACCCCCACAAACCCTGCATTAGTCATACCCTCTCCCTCCCATCCTTCCATTCCTCCATCCACCGAATACCCCCCCAAACCCTGCATTAGTCATACCCTCTCCCTCCCATCCTTCCATTTCTCCATCCACCGAATACCCCCACAAACCCTGCATTAGTCATACCCTCTCCCTCCCATCCTTCCATTCCTCCATCCACCGAATACCCCCACAAACCCTGCATTAGTCATACCCTCTCCCTCCCATCCTTCCATTCCTCCATCCACCGAATACCCCCACAAACCCTGCATTAGTCATACCCTCTCCCTCCCATCCTTCCATTCCTCCATCCCTCCACGCAGCACACACATAAAACATCCCATTCCACCGAATACCCCCACAAACCCTGCATTAGTCATAGCCTCTCCCTCCCATCCTTCCATTCCTCCATCCACCGAATACCCCCACAAACCCTGCTCGCTGCTCGCGCTTTCTCCTCTCCACTTCCACCCGACAAATGTCATACAGGACAAAAGACATGAAATCCTACTGCATATCGTCGTACGCTCATTAGCTACGTCCCTTACATACTACAGAAGCAAGGGACTCATTCCCTCCCAGTTCCCCTCCCGACACCAGTCTCCTTCCACAGGGCACATGTCCTCTTAACCCAGCGTGGTTGTGAATGAATGGTCCTGCTCCATTATTCTCACCAGATGCTTATGTGGTGACATTAGAAAGCATGTTGCTTACAGACCCAATAATCTATATGGCCCCGGGCTTCTTATATCCACTACCTACTCTTTGAGACAGTAAAAAAAAGAGAGGGAAAGAGAGACGGGGAGGGATGGAGGGGGGAGACGGAGAGGGAGAGGGAGAGGGGGTGAATGAGCGAGAGAGAACAAGAGGGGAAAGAGAGAGGGGGAGAGAGGGAGAGAGAGGGATAGAGGGAGAGTGGATGAGAGTGGAAAGCGAGATGGGAGAGAGAGAGCGAGGGAGAGAGAGAGAGAGAGAGAGAGAGAGAGAGGAGAGAGAGAGAGAGAGAGAGAGAGAGAGAGAGAGAGAGAGAGAGAGAGAGAGAGAGAGAGAGAGAGAGAGGGAGAGAGAGAGAGGGAGAGAGAGAGAGAGAGAGAGAGAGAGAGAGAGAGAGAGACGGAGAGAGAGAGAGAGAGAGAGAGAGAGAGAGAGAGAGAGAGAGAGAGAGAGACAGAGAGAGAGAGAGACAGAGAAGGAGGATGAGATGCTGCTGGTGTTAAACGTGTCTCCTACACCGGAGGTGGTAGACGTTGGTTTCTTGAGTGACCTGGGTGGTTGGCTACATCATCTTGACATGTAATTATCTAAGCCCCTCTTAATCACTTCAACAAAGATTAATTGCACAAGACAACAGTGGAGGTCATGTCTTCAAATCAAACAGCTCTTCCACTTCTTCGTGACACACTAGAACACATTATCATGGTACATTTAGCCTTTATGGTTTTCCTGTGGTATCGCTTTGCTCTGGCAATACACATCAGAATGTCTGATGCTGTACACTAGCTAGTTGTGTATGATGTTATGAAGACTAGGAGATTTTCTATTCAGTATTTTCTATTTTGACTAGAAATGCTCCGATCCGTTCTGATCTGAAGTAAAGTCAGACAACATCAAGGTGTTCTGAGTCAGACAACATCAAGGTGCTCTGAGTCAGACAACATCAAGGTGCTCTGAGTCAGACAACATCAAGGTGTTCTGAGTCAGACAACATCAAGGTGTTCTGAGTCAGACAACATCAAGGTGTTCTGAGTCAGACAACATCAAGGTGCTCTGAGTCAGACAACATCAAGGTGCTCTGAGTCAGACAACATCAAGGTGCTCTGAGTCAGACAACATCAAGGTGCTCTGAGTCAGACAACATCAAGTCAGACAACATCAAGGTGCTCTGAGTCAGACAACATCAAGGTGCTCTGAGTCAGACAACATCAAGGTGCTCTGAGTCAGACAACATCAAGGTGCTCTGAGTCAGACAACATCAAGGTGCTCTGAGTCAGACAACATCAAGGTGCTCTGAGTCAGACAACATCAAGGTGCTCTGAGTCAGACAACATCAAGGTGCTCTGAGTCAGACAACATCAAGGTGTTCTGAGTCAGACAACATCAAGGTGCTCATAGCCAGACAACATCAAGGTGCTCTGAGTCAGACAACATCAAGGTGCTCTGAGTCAGACAACATCAAGGTGCTCTGAGTCAGACAACATCAAGGTGCTCTGAGTCAGACAACATCAAGGTGTTCCGAGTCAGACAACAACAAGGTGCTCTGAGTCAGACAACATCAAGGTGCTCTGAGTCAGACAACATCAAGGTGCTCTGAGTCAGACAACATCAAGGTGCTCTGAGTCAGACAACATCAAGGTGTTCTGAGTCAGACAACATCAAGGTGTTCTGAGTCAGACAACAACAAGGTGCTCTGAGTCAGACAACATCAAGGTGCTCAGACAACATCAAGGTGCTCAGCCAGACAACATCAAGGTGTTCTCAAGGTGCTCTGAGTCAGACAACATCAAGGTGCTCTGAGTCAGACAACATCAAGGTGCTCTGAGTCAGACAACATCAAGGTGTTCCGAGTCAGACAACAACAAGGTGCTCTGAGTCAGACAACATCAAGGTGCTCTGAGTCAGACAACATCAAGGTGCTCTGAGTCAGACAACATCAAGGTGTTCTGAGTCAGACAACATCAAGGTGTTCTGAGTCAGACAACAACAAGGTGCTCTGAGTCAGACAACATCAAGGTGTTCATAGCCAGACAACAACAAGGTGTACTGAGTCAGACAACATCAAGGTGTTCATAGCCAGACAACATCAAGGTGTTCTGAGTCAGACAACATCAAGGTGTTCATAGCTAGACAACATCAAGGTGCTCTGAGTCAGACAACATCAAGGTGCTCTGAGTCAGACAACAACAAGGTGTTCTGAGTCAGACAACAACAACAACAACAACAACAACACAACATTTTGGGACAAATACTATTCTCAGGAATAAGAAAGCCTTTTCTCTTACCTTCATCTCGTTTCCTCTTCTCGCCGTTTGACCGGGGAATACCCAGGATGCCGTTGATGGAGTAGGACCCCACAGGGTCGTTGGAAGGGCTTGTTACAGGTGGAGAGGCCTGGCTCGGAACTGAGGGAAAAGAGACATTTTCTAATTATTATTTCACCTTTATTTTGTGGTCCTGTGTAGCTCAGTTGGTAGAGGATGGCACTTGCAGGATCGTGGGTTTGATTCCCAGGACCACCCATAACTAAATGTATACACACAGTAGCCTACTGTAAGTTGTTTTGGATGAGGTTTGATTACCAGGACCACCCATAACTAAATGTATACACACAGTAGCCTACTGTAAGTTGTTTGGATGAGGTTTGATTACCAGGACCACCCATAACTAAATGTATACACACAGTAGCCTACTGTAAGTTGCTTTGGATGAGGTTTGATTCCCAGGACCACCCATAACTAAATGTATAAACACAGTAGCCTACTGTAAGTTGCTTTGGATGAGGTTTGATTACCAGGACCACCCATAACTAAATGTATACACACAGTAGCCTACTGTAAGTTGCTTTGGATGAGGTTTGATTCCCAGGACCACCCATAACTAAATGTATACACACAGTAGCCTACTGTAAGTTGCTTTGGATGAGGTTTGATTACCAGGACCACCCATAACTAAATGTATACACACAGTAGCCTACTGTAAGTTGCTTTGGATGAGGTTTGATTCCCAGGACCACCCATAACTAAATGTATACACACATTGGATGAAGCATCTACTAAATAGTATTTAATGTTATTATTTTACCAGGCTGTTCAAATTGAGTAGAATTTTTTTTTTTCAATGGAGACGAGGCGATTAACATGGGTTGGGCTTATGATACATCTTACCCATGGTGTGGCCTGGTGTAAGGGTTAGGGTTGGGATACATCTTACCCATGGTGTGGCCTGGTGTAAGGGTTAGGGTTAGGATACATCTTACCCATGGTGTGGCCTGGTGTAAGGGTTAGGATACATCTTACCCATGGTGTGGCCTGGTGTAAGGGTTAGGGTTAGGATACATCTTACCCATGGTGTGGCCTGGTGTAAGGGTTAGGGTTAGGATACATCTTACCCATGGTGTGGACTGGTGTAAGGGTTAGGGTTATGATACATCTTACCCATGGTGTGGCCTGGTGTAAGGGTTAGGGTTAGGATACATCTTACCCATGGTGTGGCCTGGTATAAGGGTTAGGGTTATGATACATCTTACCCATGGTGTGTCCTGGTGTAAGGGTTAGGGTTATGATACATCTTACCCATGGTGTGGCCTGGTGTAAGGGTTAGGATACATCTTACCCATGGTGTGGCCTGGTGTAAGGGTTAGGATACATCTTACCCATGGTGTGGCCTGGTGTAAGGGTTAGGATACATCTTACCCATGGTGTGGCCTGGTGTAAGGGTTAGGATACATCTTACCCATGGTGTGGCCTGGTGTAAGGGTTAGGGTTAGGATACATCTTACCCATGGTGTGGCCTGGTGTAAGGGTTAGGGTTAGGATACATCTTACCCATGGTGTGGCCTGGTGTAAGGGTTAGGGTTAGGATACATCTTACCCATGGTGTGGCCTGGTGTAAGGGTTAGGGTTAGGATACATCTTACCCATGGTGTGGCCTGGTGTAAGGGTTAGGGTTAGGATACATCTTACCCATGGTGTGGCCTGGTGTAAGGGTTAGGATACATCTTACCCATGGTGTGGCCTGGTGTTAGGGTTAGGATACATCTTGCCCATGGTGTGGCCTGGTGTAAGGGTTAGGGTTAGGATACATCTTACCCATGGTGTGTCCTGGTGTAAGGGTTAGGGTTAGGATGCATCTTACCCATGGTGTGGCCTGGTGTAAGGGTTATGATACATCTTACCCATGGTGTGGCCTGGTGTAAGGGTTAGGATACATCTTACCCATGGTGTGGCCTGGTGTAAGGGTTAGGATACATCTTACCCATGGTGTGGCCTGGTGTAAGCGTTAGGATACATCTTACCCATGGTGTGGCCTGGTGTAAGGGTTAGGGTTAGGATACATCTTACCAATGGTGTGGCCTGGTGTAAGGGTTAGGATACATCTTACCCATGGTGTGGCCTGGTGTAAGGGTTAGGATACATCTTACCCATGGTGTGACCTGGTGTAAGCGTTAGGATACATCTTACCCATGGTGTGGCCTGGTGTAAGGGTTAGGATACATCTTACCCATGGTGTGGCCTGGTGTAAGGGTTAGGGTTAGGATACATCTTACCCATGGTGTGGCCTGGTGTAAGGGTTAGGATACATCTTACCCATGGTGTGGCCTGGTGTAAGGGTTAGGATACATCTTACCCATGGTGTGGCCTGGTGTTAGGGTTAGGATACATCTTACCCATGGTGTGGCCTGGTGTAAGGGTTAGGATACATCTTACCCATGGTGTAGCCTGGTGTAAGGGTTAGAGTTAGGATACATCTTACCCATGGTGTGGCCTGGTGTAAGGGTTAGGATACATCTTACCCATGGTGTGGCCTGGTGTAAGGGTTAGGGTTAGGATACATCTTACCCATGGTGTGGCCTGGTGTAAGGGTTAGGGTTATGATACATCTTACCCATGGTGTGGCCTGGTGTAAGGGTTAGGGTTATGATACATCTTACCCATGGTGTGGCCTGGTGTAAGGGTTAGGATACATCTTACCCATGGTGTGGCCTGGTGTAAGGGTTAGGATACATCTTACCCATGGTGTGGCCTGGTGTAAGGGTTAGGATACAGCTTACCCATGGTGTGGCCTGGTGTAAGGGTTAGGGTTATGATACATCTTACCCATGGTGTGGCCTGGTGTAAGGGTTAGGATACATTTTACCCATGGTGTGGCCTGGTGTAAGGGTTAGGATACATCTTACCCATGGTGTCGCCTGGTGTAAGGGTTAGGATACATCTTACCCATGGTGTGGCCTGGTGTAAGGGTTAGGGTTAGGATACATCTTACCCATGGTGTGGCCTGGTGTAAGGGTTAGGATACATCTTACCCATGGTGTGGCCTGGTATAAGGGTTAGGGTTAGGATACATCTTACCCATGGTGTGACCTGGTGTAAGGGTTGGGGTTATGATACATCTTACCCATGGTGTGGCCTGGTGTAAGGGTTAGGATACATCTTACCCATGGTGTGGCCTGGTGTAAGGTTTAGGATACATCTTACCCATGGTGTGGCCTGGTGTAAGGGTTAGGATACATCTTACCCATGGTGTGGCCTGGTGTAAGGGTTAGGATACATCTTACCCATGGTGTGGCCTGGTGTAAGGGTTAGGATACATCTTACCCATGGTGTGGCCTGGTGTTAGGGTTAGGATACATCTTACCCATGGTGTGGCCTGGTGTAAGGGTTAGGATACATCTTACCCATGGTGTGGCCTGGTGTAAGGGTTAGGATACATCTTACCCATGGTGTGGCCTGGTGTAAGGGTTAGGATACATCTTACCCATGGTGTGGCCTGGTGTAAGGGTTAGGGTTATGATACATCTTACCCATGGTGTGGCCTGGTGTAAGGGTTAGGATACATCTTACCCATGGTGTGGCCTGTTGTAAGGGTTAGGATACATCTTACCCATGGTGTGGCCTGGTGTAAGGGTTATGATACATCTTACCCATGGTGTGGCCTGGTGTAAGGGTTAGGATACATCTTACCCATGGTGTGGCCTGGTGTAAGGGTTATGATACATCTTACCCATGGTGTGGCCTGGTGTAAGGGTTATGATACATCTTACCCATGGTGTGGCCTGGTGTAAGGGTTAGGATACATCTTACCCATGGTGTGGCCTGGTGTAAGGGTTATGATACATCTTAATGGTGTGGCCATGGTGTGGCCTGGTGTAAGGGTTAGGATACATCTTACCCATGGTGTGGCCTGGTGTAAGGGTTAGGATACATCTTACCCATGGTGTGGCCTGGTGTAAGGGTTAGGTTTAGGATACATCTTACCCATGGTGTGGCCTGGTGTAAGGGTTAGGATACATCTTACCCATGGTGTGGCCTGGTGTAAGGGTTATGATACATCTTACCCATGGTGTGGCCTGGTGTAAGGGTTAGGATACATCTTACCCATGGTGTGGCCTGGTGTTAGGGTTAGGATACATCTTACCCATGGTGTGGCCTGGTGTAACAGTTATGATACATCTTACCCATGGTGTGGCCTGGTGTAAGGGTTAGGGTTATGATACATCTTACCCATGGTGTGGCCTGGTGTAAGTGTTAGGATACATCTTACCCATGGTGTGGACTGGTGTAAGGTTTAGGGTTATGATACATCTTACCCATGGTGTGGCCTGGTGTAAGGGTTAGGGTTAGGATACATCTTACCCATGGTGTAGCCTGGTGTAAGGGTTAGGGTTAGGATACATCTTACCCATGGTGTGGCCTGGTGTAAGGGTTAGGGTTAGGATACATCTTACCCATGGTGTGGCCTGGTGTAAGTGTTAGGGTTAGGATACATCTTACCCATGGTGTGTCCTGGTGTAAGGTTTAGGGTTAGGATACATCTTACCCATGGTGTGGCCTGTTGTAAGGGTTAGGATACATCTTACCCATGGTGTGACCTGGTGTAAGGGTTAGGGTTAGGATACATCTTACCCATGGTGTGGCCTGGTGTAAGGGTTATGATACATCTTACCCATGGTGTGGCCTGGTGTAAGGGTTAGGATACATCTTACCCATGGTGTGGCCTGGTGTAAGGGTTAGGGTTAGGATACATCTTACCCATGGTGTGGCCTGGTGTAAGGGTTAGGGTTAGGATACATCTTACCCATGGTGTGGCCTGGTGTAAGTGTTAGGGTTAGGATACATCTTACCCATGGTGTGTCCTGGTGTAAGGTTTAGGGTTAGGATACATCTTACCCATGGTGTGGCCTGTTGTAAGGGTTAGGATACATCTTACCCATGGTGTGACCTGGTGTAAGGGTTAGGGTTAGGATACATCTTACCCATGGTGTGGCCTGGTGTAAGGGTTATGATACATCTTACCCATGGTGTGGCCTGGTGTAAGGGTTATGATACATCTTACCCATGGTGTGGCCTGGTGTAAGGGTTACGATACATCTTACCCATGGTGTGGCCTGGTGTTAGGGTTATGATACATCTTACCCATGGTGTGGCCTGGTGTACGGGTTAGGGTTAGGATACATAACCATGGTGTGGCCTGGTGTAAGGGTTAGGATACATCTTACCCATGGTGTGGCCTGGTGTAAGGGTTAGGGTACATCTTACCCATGGTGTGGCCTGGTGTAAGGGTTAGGGTTACGATACATCTTACCCATGGTGTGGCCTGGTGTAAGGGTTATGATACATCTTACCCATGGTGTGGCCTGGTGTAAGGGTTAGGGTTATGATACATCTTACCCATGGTGTGGCCTGGTGTAAGGGTTAGGATACATCTTACCCATGGTGTGGCCTGGTGTAAGGGTTAGGATACATCTTACCCATGGTGTGGCCTGGTGTAAGGGTTAGGATACATCTTACCCATGGTGTGGCCTGGTGTAAGGGTTAGGATACATCTTACCCATGGTGTGGCCTGGTGTAAGGGTTAGGGTTAGGATACATCTTACCCATGGTGTGGCCTGGTGTAAGGGTTAGGATACATCTTACCCATGGTGTGGCCTGGTGTAAGGGTTAGGGTTAGGATACATCTTACCCATGGTGTGGCCTGGTGTAAGGGTTAGGATACATCTTACCCATGGTGTGGCCTGTTGTAAGGGTCAGGGTTAGGATACATCTTACCCATGGTGTGGCCTGGTGTAAGGGTTAGGATACATCTTACCCATGGTGTGGCCTGGTGTAAGCGTTAGGATACATCTTACCCATGGTGTGGCCTGGTGTAAGCATTAGGATACATCTTACCCATGGTGTGGCCTGGTGTAAGCATTAGGATACATCTTACCCATGGTGTGGCCTGGTGTAAGCGTTAGGATACATCTTACCCATGGTGTGGCCTGGTGTAAGGGTTAGGATACATCTTACCCATGGTGTGGCCTGGTGTAAGGGTTAGGATACATCTTACCCATGGTGTGGCCTGGTGTAAGGGTTAGGATACATCTTACCCATGGTGTGGCCTGGTGTAAGGGTTAGGATACATCTTACCCATGGTGTGGCCTGGTGTAAGGGTTAGGATACATCTTACCCATGGTGTGGCCTGGTGTAAGGGTTAGGATACATCTTACCCATGGTGTGGCCTGGTGTAAGGGTTAGGATACATCTTACCCATGGTGTGGCCTGGTATAAGGGTTAGGATACATCTTACCCATGGTGTGGCCTGGTGTAAGGGTTAGGATACATCTTACCCATGGTGTGGCCTGGGGCAGACAGGGATGTTCCATCTGGAGACGGGTGGAAAGGCTGCTGGACTTTTGTTCGTATTATCCTGTGATCACAGGAAAGAAAAGATGGAGTCAGTGCTGCTTCCTGCTCTTGGATCAGTTGACTGACAAGATGGCGTCTGTGCTGCTTCCTGCTCTTGGATCAGTTGATGGACAAGATGGCGTCAGTGCTGCCTCCTGCTCTTGGATCAGTTGATGGACAAGATGGCGCCAGTGCTGCCTCCTGCTCTCTGATCAGTTGATGGACAAGATGGCGTCAGTGCTGCCTCCTGCTCTTGGATCAGTTGATGGACAAGATGGCGTCAGTGCTGCTTCCTGCTCTTGGATCAGTTGATGGACAAGATGGCATCAGTGCTGCCTCCTGCTCTTGGATCAGTTGATGGACAAGATGGCGTCAGTGCTGCCTCCTGCTCTCTGATCAGTTGATGGACAAGATGGCGTCAGTGCTGCCTCCTGCTCTTGGATCAGTTGATGGACAAGATGGCGTCAGTGCTTCATCCGGCACTTGGATCAGTTGACTGACTTTTCACACAATACAGCATGAGGCTATCATGTTGAACGTCACCGTGAACGAAGGGCCAGAATGGTCAGTGGTTTAACTTGTTGTTTTTGAAACCTAAACTTCTACTCATCACAGATTGGATGTTGAAGAACAGATGTTGGACTACATTCTCTATATAATGAACTATTTATTACCAGGACCCATAATGCAATGTGTCTGAGTGAGATGTCAGGATTATCTCACCATAATAATGGGTCCAATCCAAAGTCCAGGTGTAGAACCAGCAGTGCCTACATGTTAGAAAGCCTACTGTACCTTTAAAAGGTGAGATCTGGAGAAGAAAAGTCTTCATTGCACTTTTGCTCTGAGAGGTGATCTTGCAAACAAAGCATGAAATCACATCAATTCACCTCAATGATTGGCTTCACTGGTTCTACCTGGCCTGAGCTAATCAGCTCTCCTTCTCTCCCCTTCTCTCTCCTTCTTTCCCTCTCTCCCTGCCACACGGTAAAGGTTTCCAGTGCTCTGACTGCTGCCCCTTGGCTTGTCCAGGGCTGTGTCCCGAATGGCAACCCTATTCCCTATATGATGCACTACTTTTGACCCGAGCTCTATGGCACCCATAGCCCTATATCCCTACGGGCCATGGTCAAGTGTAGTGCGCTATATAGGGACTAGGTTGCCATTTGTGACTGACCACAGCTCTAAGGTCTCTGTGGCTTCAGCAGCAGCCCCCCAGTGCCAACCCCGGTGTGGACGAGGGTCTATTGATCGAGGGCTTTGGGGGGAGAAAAAAGTTGGGGATTAGTCACAGGCCCAAACAGATGCAAATAGAAAGCTATAAATTATATGTGACAGGAAAGCAATATTTCCTTATTGCCTTGCACAAGCTTACGCCAGCATTAGATTCCTTTAACCTGACTGGCACCGTGGGGAAGAAGGGAGCTGTCATTGTAATGTGTAAACTTTAAAACTATTTATCATGTATGACATGGTGTGTACCTATTTTAGAACGCGGACGGAGCGTTAAAGGTGGATCGAGCACGTGGAGGATACATAATGACACGTATCCCAGTTCACGTTTGCTTGGTTTCCTAATCCTAACACAGATCTGTTGTTGAGAATTTGACGTTTCTTTTGTATTTTATTAACATAATAGTATTGTTATTTAAGACCTCTATTTTATTAGATTGTGTTGCAAATTGAACCGTTTGGTCTGATACTGAACAATTGAACAATTTACACCACCTACAATTATTTTAAACTAAAAGTCTTAGCCTTTGGGGGTAGAGGGAGACATCATTTCACTATTTGATTTAGAATTTTAGGACCGGTGTAGGTATCATTTTTTTTATAAAAAAAAATGATTTTTTTTTAAATATTGGATTTGGCCTTTAACTACTATAGGCCATAGAAACACATTGAACAACACATTCATAAATGGCAAAGGAATAAGGTTTTGACGTGTTTGTCCCAAATCTAGAAGATATCAGAAAGCTCAGGAAATAGTGGACACATATTTAACCTCTCTTGATTTTGTTGGCACAAAATTATCTCCATAACGCCATTCATTGTTTTAATCAGTACCAAGTTACCTTCCGACGGAGAACACCATTGTGATAAAACGGAGAACACCATTGTGATAAAACGGAGAACACCATTGTGATAAAACGGAGAACACCATTGTGATAAAACGGAGAACACCATTGTGATAAAACGGAGAACACCATTGTGATAAAACGGAGAACACCATTGTGATAAAACGGAGAACACCATTGTGATAAATGGAGAACACCATTGTGATAAAACGGAGAACACCATTGTGATAAAACGGAGAACACCATTGTGATAAAACGGAGAACACCATTGTGATAAAATGGAGAACACCATTGTGATAAAACGGAGAACACCATTGTGATAAAACGGAGAACACCATTGTGATAAAATGGAGAACACCATTGTGATAAAACGGAGAACACCATTGTGATAAAACGGAGAACACCATTGTGATAAAACGGAGAACACCATTGTGTTCGTGAGAATCTCGTCTTTCCATAAAGAGTTCCATGTTCGTTTTTTTTTTTTTTTAGGCTAAACCGTTCAGACGCTACGGACATCATTTGTGAGAAGACCGATTTTTTTGGGATGTCTCGTGGTCTGACAAACACCGCTGTAGCTCGGCCACCAACAACCGCAGATGCGGAAGGCCAACACAGGTGGATGTGTTGTATTGAGACTCAGCCCATGCAAAACAAATAAAGGTATCTCGAGCTTAAACTGATGGATTTGGATGGGTATTTGTTTTTATTATGTTACTTAGACTGACGCACCGGTAGACCCTTCAGGATTTTAATTGAAACCCCTCAAAATCTAATATTTATGTTGTTGACTGTAGACACAAAGGACCAAGATATTCAGCTATATATTGTTAAGATGGCTGTGATATTGATATTGTTTTGAGGTTCAAGGAGTAAAGTACCCACTATTGTCAGACCTCTCCTTAGGGCAAAGCTACAATACAATGACTCTCCTTCCCAGAGATCACATATCAATATTTTATTTACATTTTTTCCACTTCACTCCATAACAGTTATTTGACCCCCTGACTTCTGTGTGCGATATAAATCCAAAAGACTTTATTTGGAAATACATGTTCTTGATATCGAATAAGCAATTTGAAGGAATGAATTAATGTCTTAGCTGTTGCTGAAAATCCCCTGAAGAAATATTAAAATTGCTTTACTTTTGAATCAATAATATTGAACGCCATTGAGGACCTTTTTTATGTCTAGTAGCGGCTAGCGGCGATACTTGTTGTGGGGTAATTTCTTCCTTGTGGCGCGGTGGCCCAGACCCAGTCCAGCCAGACACCAACTACAACAGGATCTCTATAACAGTTAATAATGCATACAGGGGAACAGTGTTTAAACCTAGATCCTCTTATGTCAACAGTCCCCGGGTCACTTTTGTTTGGCCATAAAAACCCCTTTTAGAGTAATGGTCAGTAGTCCAAGTCCTTCCCTTTGTCTAAGCTTTGTTAGTGTAGCCAATTCTCCATGTGATTCACCTTGTTTAAAGATAAGTGCTATACTGGCCAATATGAAGTTACTGCCTGGTCTATTGTGTACTGGATGGAACATCAACTGGTGTTTTGAAGACTGTTTTAGAAAAGCACTTATTGGGAATGAGCTGTGTGTTTGTAACTGCTATTGAGTCATAATCCTAGACATATAGTCTACTGATGCATGGTTAGCATTGAACCTTCCAAGAACTGCCCTTTTCTGGTCTCAAGGAAGCAGGTTTAGACAGATATTTCACACAATTACTATCCAACAATTCAGTCAAAATATTGCATTGGACTGACTTGAGTTTAAACCGTGTGTGTGTGTGTGTGTGTGTGTGTGTGTGTGTGTGTGTGTGTGTGTGTGTGCGTGTGCGTGCGTGCGCGCGTGTGTGTGTGTGTGTGTGTGTGTGTGTATGTAGAATAAAGTGTAAAATAATTTAAATGTAACATTGAACCATTAAAAGGTTCTTCACTTCACAAAGAGAAATATTCAGCATTATGAAATTAAAATAAATTCAAAGTAGGTTTCGTCTTTGGTTAATAGATTTACATTTAGTTAAATTCACATTTGAATACCCCCCCCCCCACCCCCCATAATAAACAAAGACACATGGGGGATTATTTCAGTTAAAAAATAGCTAAGCGAGATTGAATTTGATTCTAATTGAAAACTTTATAGGTGGATCTTTTAATGATATGAATGTACATTTTGAATCTATCACATACATGTGTCTGAGACTGCTTAAATGGGCCTTTTTAAGCAATCACGAGGCATGAAATGAATTTTTCTTCAGCTCTTTCTCTATTTAAAAAGATGTCTTGTGTGGGGCTGTGTGTCCATGCTCTTTCTGCAGTCAGCTCATTAAAGTGTGATGCTGCTGCTGCCTCTATGGAACACTGCCTCTTAAGGAAAGTTCATCACCAAGGATCTCTGGCGGGTAGGGGGTCTATTTCTCCCCCTCCCCTCTCTCACAATGCTATCTCTCTCTCTCTCTCTCTCTCTCTCTCTGCTATCTCTCTTACACCCCTTGGTCTGTTTCACCAATGCACTCAAAGTCCTCTTTGTGATCATGATGTTTCCTTGTTACTTTACAGAAGTGAAGGCTATATGTGGTGGTATTATAATGCAGTTCTCCACATCAACCATAGATACACCATCTGACCTCAATCTTGCACGTGCGATCTTAACCAGCGGGCAGGCAGGATCCTCTCCAAATTAGATTTGTATGAGGAAGTTTTCAGAATATCTATTTACATAAAATGTCATTTAATAATGAATTTAGTGGTATTTTTTGTGTGTTTTTAGTGAAAATACACTTCCCACTCGTTGTTTCACTGGTTGGACAAATACACTAATATAGGCCTAATGCTTTGGCAGATAACAATCCCATTATTTTACAAACTATAACAGCGATATGTGAAATAAGACAAAATGAAACTGCATTTACCAAAGGCATATCAGAGAAAAATAGACGATGCATATACATACAGATGCGCCTGAACAAGGAAGTTAACCCATTTGTTCCTAGGCCGTTATTGAAAATAAGAATTTGTTCTTAACTTGCCTAGTTAAATAAAGGGAAAAAAAATAAAAAAAGGACTAAAAACAGGTACTTCTCTTTAAATAGACCACACGACTCCACAAAGCTTCAAACCAAACCAGCTATAGGTCTAAACTGTAAAGAAAATATCCAATACAACACATTAGATGTCCTGCTATTGAACAATTGCTCGGCTTTCGGTGCCACGCGGGATCTGGTCACCGGCTTGCCCTATTGATCGGTTTTCATCCAGACAGATTCACTTCGTCCTAAGATATACTGCTGATTGCTGGGGGAGTTTGGACTGAAAGATTGAATTGCACCGTCGAGACCACCCTCGATGGGAGAAAAAGTTTGTCAAACTCTGGACTTATAGGTCCTATAGGCTCCTATTCTGCAGTGCAGTTCATAGATGGAAAACGTACATTGACAAAAATACCGTGAGAGTTCATCACGACTTTGAAGATGCTTTAGAAATACTGTTAAATAGTCATAAAGATGTTCTATCCGTATAACAGCCAATGGAAGTAAATAATACAGTATATAATCAAGTCAATCTCCTGTAAAAAAATAAAATGTAGGCCAGGCGTTGAGGCCTAAACATGGACAGACGAAAGCACTGCTGCTATTATTGTAATTTGTACATTTTCTTGATGAAATTTGCAAGGATGTTTCCCAATTTTATATATTTTCCATATGTTTTTGACGTTAACATAATACTATTGTATGTTTTCATTCAAAGGAATAGGCTTATTGGTCATGTCATTATAATAAAGAAATAGAGTTTACCTGTTAATGGACGAGACGCTTGGAACCGTGTCGTTGTCACAGACGCCCTCAGCTAACAGTCTGTCTCTGATTTCCCACGCGAACATGGTCGGATTCTGGCGCTTGTAGTCCGCTATTTTATCCACAACCTTTGGAGTCGCCACTTTCGGTTTGGACCCACCAATAACTCCTGGCTTTATACTTCCGGTCTCGTAGTATCTGCAACAATAATCAACAACGTATCGATCATGAAACATCTAGGCTATCTGTTGGATGGACAATTCTTCGTTTTCTTGGCTATAGTTGATTTAAATTATCGTTAGATTTGTGGATCTATTCGAATGTTATGCACCTTATCCCCCCAAAATACTGTGTTGCGCCTACAGGGCATTCAACCCGCAAACATCTCCAAAATGTGCACATTGTCGTCTGAGGCAAACTTTATATATATATGTACTTTATAGCCTAGACTATACTCTAACTCTGTGTGGTGGAGTGACTTAAAATCGTTTTGTAGGATCCAAAAATAACAGCGAAGACTTATGATCAAATAATTGAGCTATTCCTTCCGGCTACAACCCATTACAATGGTGTCCAACTTTATCGTCTGTGCCAAAAAGACTAAGAAAATATTAAGAAAACATGCAATTAATTTCAAATGACATGCTACCAAGTGTTGCTATTTAACTAATTTAGACAAACATTCCAAGTGCATAAAACAAATACCTTTTAAAATCCTTTTGATAGCTGAAAAATATTTTAAAAACATTCAAATGTCGTACGGACACGAACCCAATACAATTCAGTTGTAATCTGATATAGCCTAAATGACGGGGATACCAGTTAAACTGTGTACAGACACAGTACCGCTCCTCGTGATGGCGAGGATTAAGTCAGATATTGTTTCTTATATCCACATTATGTGTGTATGATATACTGACGTGTTTCCACTCTTTCTTTTAGCCATGTTTTGTTATATTTTGGTCGAATCTGTTTTATTTGGGGTCTGCCAATATGTAGGGATAAGAGTTGCAGGACAGGTGCATTTCTTTTATTTTTAAGAGTGCGTTTTTCTGTCTCATGATGGGCAGTTTCTCCACCGTCTTACCTGCCCAGTATTTTGCTGACACAGCCGTGGCTGACCCGTAGTTGTCTCGAAATGTCACAGGGTCTCACTCCTTGGTGCGCGAGTTCTACGATTCTTGTCCTCACCACGTCAGGTAGGGGTCTGCCGTTGACAAACACCCCGCCTAGCTGGTTCACACCGCCGTGCCCTATATGGGAGACAACAACAGCACAGAAAACCATAACATTAAATACAGGGGTGTGGGAGATTTTGTAGGTTATAGTATCACCTCAGCTATAATGCATTCTATGGCATTACAACGTTTCAACGGAACATTTTAGACATATCATATCTAAGCATCCGGTCTTGAATATGATTTTAATGGTCCAATATCCAAGCCTGTTCTTTAAGATAGACATGTGGTTGTGGGTTGGGGGCTATATTATTCTTTCCCAGGGACATAATCAATTCATGTATAAAAAAAATAAATACATGTTTATCAACTTTGTTTTGTCGGCTACTCTGAAGATGTGCGTGACAAGGTCACGTAGGCTATAACTTTTAGAAGACAGTATCATATTATAGCCTACCACTAGCTACTATAACATCTTTGTACGTGAACGGTTGGTTGTCCAATATTGCTTCTCCATTGAATATCAGGCTAGTTTCCTGCAGGCTATCCTGTTCAATAGCAATGCTGTCATTTTACAATCCCCCCCCAAAAAATTAGGTCATTAACAATTTATAAACACATGCTTTAATTAGCATAAATGGTCTATATGATAGTCGGAATATTCTTCATACTTTAATTAGACCGATTCTATTTTATAAAATGGTAACACTGCAGTAATAATAGGTATCATCTCTCGTCTATATCGTTTAATACAAGGCGGATATCTTTTCAGCTCTGGCCCACGGCTCGGGTTGGCTATAGAGTTACACGCTCTTTCATTTTATGTTCTCCCTAATTATAAATAATTAAGCGCTTTGATTACTCATATTACATATTATTTTGTAAATGAAGAAAAAAAAGGGGTGGGGGGTAAATTATTCACAAGCATGAACAAAACAACATCTAACTCCATCCATTATTTCACCTGCACAACAACAATAGGCCTTTCAATATCATGTCAAGTACATTTGTAACAATATTATATTAAATGAAGATACTGTTTATTTTAATGTGTGTATTGTTTAAGTGTTATTTGGTAAATCAATAAATTGGTGCCTATTAGAATATTGGCCTAATAAATTGGCACGGACCTGTCAATGACTCGTATTAACCTGGTGACAGGTTTACTAATTCCAATTGTGACGTGTTTTGTTCTTCTATTTTTTTTTCTTTTTCAAATTTGTTAACGCTACACAAAACGTGGGCCTTTTTGTGAGTTTATTGTGCACAATTCAGAAAAATACAAACAAAATAATATATTAGATGTACGTGCGCCGGTCTGTAAATAAGCACATATTATAAACAATATTTTCAGTTAAAAAATAGTTTCAAATGTGTCTTCCAAATATTAACATTCCCATCGAACTTGATTGGATTTGCTTGTTCCCAATACCACTGTAATTCAGGCTACATTAAACCGCTGGAGTGTTTTTGTTTTTGTCGGTTGTGATATGCAACAACATGCAGACGATGTTGCATTGTCAGTGGAATGAGTGCATCGCTGTCAACGATAATATTCGCTAGGCTATTGGCCTATTTAGAATCATTATCTGTTTTCACAGGCTCAGTTTTCGTTGCAAACACAACAATATCTGAAAAACTCGTTATCTACTTACGGTGCATCGCTGAGAACGGGTCTACTTTGCAGTGAATATCCATCGGATAGCAAAGGAAAGACGGGTAATCAATGGAAGTCGCCGTTTCGCCTTTGTAATGCAGATAAAAATGTGAAGAAACGGAAAAACTTTATTCGATTAAAGATTTCGCTTTTCCCTCCACTCAGTCAATGAGAGGGTTTAACTTCTTCTAAAAGTTGCCGTCGTGGTAACAGTCCGTGCCGAGAATAGAGGCTACTGCTGGTCAGGTGCAGAACATGACCGACGCTTGGTTCATCAACGTGGAAATGTTTTTCAGTTTGAGTTGGATTTTCAAAACCTGGAATGATGAGATGATTTTTCTCAGAACATGATGACGAATAGGACAAACCTTTACGTCTATAACCGTTCCTGACAGTCCTGTGGTAAATAGATAGATCCTAGTTCCGGCCTTGATTTGCTGGTTGGTTGCGGTGGGTAGTACGCTCAGATACGCATAGACATGACAGAAGAAACATGGACACTGTGGGGAGTCTGGTGCCCTGGTACCTTCCCCTTTTCCTTGACTCGAAAATGGGGTGGATGCGTTAGCCTGAATCTTTGGGTTGAGAATGAAGCCCCTCACCGTGTGTGCGTTTCTAAAAGCAAGCTGCCTGCCCCCCCTCCCCTCCGCGGACCCCCTTGCTTATGGATGAGTTGTCAGACAAAGGCAATAGATTCCAACACTTTGTGATTCGCCAACGCAAAAACCTGGAGCCCAAACGAGGAGGTCCCAGGGTCTGACACACCGAAAGGGGAGGGAAAATAAACAAGGAATTGACTCGGAGTTTTAAGATCAGAGTTTCCAGACATTAGATCGGGACGAGGGGTAAATGAAAGCCATTTTTGACTTTATCAATATCTAGAGTTTATTTTATTAGATGAATAACGGACTGAGATAGGAATAGACTAACATTTGGGTGAACATACTATCGCTAGACGTTTTACAAGTTGGCATAACTGTACAAATAGCCTAACGCATATTTCCTGGCTTGGTAAATCCTTATTTTCTTGTTGAGATTATGTTATGTAGGCTGCTGGAATGCATCGTTGTTCTCGTCTACTTAATGACGCTAATGCTTCATGCGTGTATATTATAAGTATTTTACATGTTTTGCTATGTAGGCCTACAGCTCAAATGCGATTGTTTTGCACGTTGTTTACATGTAAACAAACGCTGCATGTCTTATGTATATAGGTTTAACTTACTATGTGAAGTATAACGAGAAGGGGCTTGAAGAGGGGAGTGGAGGGCTCTGGACAATCGGTCGTCGATACATTGACCTTTTCTGTTATTTGATTGATTCGGTGATCATGGCCACCTTCCTGTGATGGATGTACAGCCTGCGCTGACTGGGCCGAGGGGCTAGTAGTTGTATAGGGGCTGGAGGTGAGATTGGACAGGGGAGCCGGGTGCCGGGGTTGGCAGTGTGTGTCAACACAACCCGCAGTGCTCTCCTCCACACCTTCTGTAGATGGCGCTCACAGGTTTCATTTGTCTAAACCGTTTAAACCGACCGTATACTTCTGGTGTCAAAAGAAGTTACAACTCCGGTTGCAAGTCAAACTGTGGATGCTCCATGTTCATGGGATTAGTGATGACAGTAATATGAATATTGATTAGCTTCGATAAATAGGTCTACATGTCAGTGACTGCATGGATTGAATTTCACTGCCAATGTAGAATTGAAATGCGTCAAAATTCCTAGTGCTTGTTATAACACCGGCCATATTATTATAATCAAATGAATCATTTAAATAAAATTGAAACAGTTCAGGTAGCCTACCAAACAGAATTTATTTTTTTCCGACACAAATTCATTCAACTTTCTTTTTTTTTTAGGGGGGGGGTGTTGTCTTATTTCAGATATATTTATGATTTATTTTTGATATCCAATTATTTGTAGTTGATTTAATTACATACATGAAATAGTTCAAGTGTAGGCTATGGGCTCGGTCTACAGAGCCACCATCGTCCTGCGAAAAGTTGAACGGTAATAATAATACCAAAAAATATCAATATTGATCATGGTAATATATTAACCATAACAAACAATAGTGATTATTCTTGTTCTTATTTATATTCCTAGTATTCATAATAATTAACAGCAAAATTATAATTAACACAAAAAATATTGTTAGAGTTTAGTTATATTAATTCGTTTTTTTACAGGCCCTTAGGCTGTAAATGTGAACGTCTCCAACGTCTTCAATCGACATGTTGTTTAAGGCCAGTACTGGAGGGTGGCCCTCACGAAGGTCCAACGTTGGATGAGAGAGCTGCGTGCCTGGTGGCACTTGATATTTTTTTGGGGGGGATTGTATTTTTTGGGGGGACATCTCTGAGGAACATAGGCGGCTACATCTATTGCTCTGCCTTCTGGTCAGGTTAGGGGATAATTTCTCTTATAGGCCCTACTGTTTTTGGAGTGAGCTTCTGGTACAATATGTAGCACTATAGGGTGTAATTTCACACTCCACTGCACATTTCCCCTAAAGCTAAGTTTATTTTTTTCTATAAGACCCCCCAATTCTTTCCCGCTGCCCTTGTGCTCTGCGCGATTTGGTCTCCAAGTGCAAAAAAATTAGGCGTTAATGTCGCCCCCCCACCCACCCATTAGGGGACCAAGTATGAAAATGATTGTAAACACCGCATATGGTAAATGAATACAAAGATGCTGACTATGTTTATTTTCATTGTCCTATCACTTGAATAGCACCGGGCGCGTGTGTGGCGTGTTTGACCCTCTGTTCGGTTCCTTGGCTCGTATCACCCCTCTTTTTAGAGAGAGAGGCCGTTCTATTCAGCCCCTACACAGGGTCAGATCCTATTTAAAAGCGATTCAGTGGGAAATTAAACAAGACGATGCCTGAATAAATTGATGTTCCGGTGGCTGCAATTTATAGCAGACCCAAAGCAAGTTCTGTTAAGATGGTGGGCTTTAAGAAGACATTGATTTACAAAGTGTCTTATTTTGTGGTTCACTTAGATTATTTACATGACGTGCATAACCACCATTTTATTTATGAGCTTGCGAGTCCAAGAGTGCCTGTAGATGATTCATTTCTACAACCCCTGAACTTTACATTACCTATAGTAGGCTAGGATAGCCAACTGACATGGTGTAGGCCAGAAAGGGAATTATTTACGATAAATAGGCCTACATTCGGATTGACGCCAATAGTTTTTTTTTTTTTTGGGGGGGGGGGGGGGACATGTTTTGGGACACCAGTGACCACACTCGTGAAAATTGGTTTAATATATTGACAGAGAGCAATTTATCTTTTGCTCAGTTTGATAGTAGTCTGTGTAGTCTCTAAGTGCCATGGAGAGGGAAAGGCAGAGGAGAGGAGGAGAAGAACCGTACAGAACTAGGAGCTCCGCCCGCAGGACACACGATAGGTCCTGCTAGAAAAACCATTGAATACACGATAGGTTCCGCTGGGAAAAAAACGTGTAATATTGTCATCGA
Organism: Oncorhynchus masou masou; assembly: GCF_036934945.1. Lineage (NCBI taxonomy): Eukaryota > Metazoa > Chordata > Actinopteri > Salmoniformes > Salmonidae > Oncorhynchus > Oncorhynchus masou. The sequence goes on from NC_088235.1 coordinate 12,460,954, forward strand.
TAACAGAGTTTAGTAGTAGTGAGACAGTGACTAGTAACGAAACTTTATTTCGAAGAAGATAATGTTTTTTTTTTCTTCAGTTCTCTGTTGCCGCTGCTTTGCCTCTCGTCTCGTTTACCTTCGTGTTGTTACGACAACGTCACCCAATCGATGTGACTTTTTCACTTCTAGCTGCCTACGGTCGACTGTCTTCAGTTCGGACCTGAGATCACGGCCTGGGTATGAGTCGAACATGTATCCTGCGGATCTCATGGGGGAGTTTAAACAATAAATCATTTCATTTCAATGAGCTGCTAGCCAAATGTGTATTGTTGTATTGCATTGAACATCTTATCATGTTTGTAAAATAAATAAAAAATCCAATAAATAAATCATACATTCCGAAAGCTATAGACCTTTTTTTGACACAATCTACTGGCGGTTTGGTGTTGAGAATATATATATTTTTTATATACATAAAACTTCCATATTTCAAGTTTAATGAAATGCAGTTATTGTATGGTCATAAAAGAAAACATAATTGCCACTATATGATAGGCTGAATAATTATGTCATCTCACTTTACACTCCTCTTCTGAATGATTTATATTCACCAACTTGATTATTGAATAATTCAAAATGATCATATAAATATTAAAATGAGTTTGACTAATAGTGAACTGTTGAAAATGAACCTTACTATTCCTATCACGTCCGTATGTTTGTCACATGTCACCCAAGTAGGTCTTGCAGCGTGTCAAAACGTTATTGAAAGCTGACACAATAAAGCGAGGACGTCGAGGAACTCCAGTCTTCTGAACGCGCGCTCTCGAACGTCCCTTTTCTCTGTCAAATTCTGAGCTATCTTCCAACTACAGCCTTCACGATGACATTATATTAGTCTACAAGGTGAAACTCCATGCAGGAACAACAACAAAAAATACCCCCAAAAAATAACCCACGTCACATTTGAAGGCCTCATTTCAATTAGACACAAAAACCAATACATTTTGCCGAATGCTAAGAGAGAGTTATTAGGAGTATTGAATTTGGAAAAGGTCTTACCCCCAGCTCAGTTCAATTAGCTCCATGCACGCGACTTTAAATAGCTGCTTAGTCGCGAGCAGAGCGTCCGATGGAACAGATGGTGCAACCAATTTGATTCCATCCTCCAACACCATCCAAAGATTGATTTTGCACTTGCTTTTAATTTTACCATAATTAATTAGATCATTACAACTGTTTTCCATTGATTTTCCCATTTAAATTCAAAATTAAAAGGTGAATTAGTATGTGATCTATGTTTTCTATTAACCGTATGGGACAACAATATAGAACAAATGTTCACCAAAATTGATATGCAAAACCTCCCAGTATGTCCATGCAAAGCATCGCAGTAAAAAAATAGATGAATTTGCTGGCATCGAAGGTGTTTTAAAATGTCTATACAATTCTGAACTAAAATACATCAAATGTATCGAAATTATATATATTTTTAAATGATATACAATTTGAAGCTGTTCAACAAAACACACACACACACACACACACACACACACACACACACACACACACACACACACACACACACACACACACACACACACACACACACACACACACACACCGTTATAAAAGTTATCGAATTTGGACGTTTTAGATTGGATAATCCAGGGCGCACCACACAGGGCCTCCCCACCGTAAAGGCGTTGTAACCTCTAACCTGGTTGTAAACAGGAGGGTTTATCAATAACACTAGGGATATGATTCTCTCTGGATCCATTTGATCCACCTCTTCACTTTCAGAATGTTACGAGACACACCCGTATCTGTAAAGTGAACTATTATCACCAATATACATTAACGGTTGGTTTTGCATTAACTGGAAACGTGACGGGTAGACTATTAGACTAACGACAGAGTCTATGATTAGGTTGGCTTGACATTGCTTAGCAACAGTGACATAGCCTTGTTTCAGAACAGAAGCCAAAGCAAACCTACAAATGTCATTTCGGGGGCAAATGAAAATGACATTGGTTTAACGAATTGTACGTGATTTCCAACAGCTCAGAGTTATCATTTTTGCCACTGGTCCGGAGCTCTGTTTTACAGGCGAATCCAGCTGCCCGACCCGGACCCTGAGCTCCCTCTCCGGCTTGGCGTCTTCAATATCCTAGATGGTTCCCCTGTATTCGTGGTAGACCTACCCCAACCACATCAAAGGCTATTCTGAACATTGCAATGCAGACAAGACACACGAATGATGATTGTACAAGAGATGCAGGTCTATTTTACACTATGCATCATTTTTTGAGGACACGTTTTTTTCGTAAAGAGGCTCAGACGAAGAGTTCCATCTTGATCCCTCATTACAGGCTACTGTGTGGAATATGTTTCTTGTAGGCCTATACTTTGGAACCGGAATAAACGAAAAATGTCGATTCAAGTATTGCTCTTTGATGACTGCAGCCTCATATAATGTTACTGTCTTTCATGTGAAATCATGAAACATTAACAATATAAATAAAAGTCAATGTAAAAGTTTTACAACTGGTAGGCCCATATTTCAGATGATAAAATCCACATAGCAGAAAGACTCGATTTTGAGTATCGCTGTATCTTTGAGGAGAGCTGTAAAATGCGACACATTTAAATCCATACATTAGAAACCATTTATTTATTATGAATTCAATTGTGAGATACTTTGAAATTATATGATGACAGCCAGCATTACATTCATCTCATGTCGGTTTGTCCCCGCTCTCCCTCCCTTTCGCTCTCTGCCCTCGTCTACACACACACACACACACACACACACACACACACACACACACACACACACACACACACACACACACACACACACACACACACACACACACACACACACGCACACACACACACACACACACGCACACACACACACACACACACACACACACACACACACACACACACACACACACACACACACACACACACACACACACACACACACACACACGCACGCACGCACACGCACACACTCCGAATAGGGTTCATTTATTCGTAGCCTACCATTGGGCTGTAAGTGAAAAATCCAACTGCAAGTGAAAGAGGATTCAGGTTAGATGACTTTGATTAGTATACACTTTGTTCAATTACTTTGTTAAATTACTTTCCATACCCTGAGTACAAAAGCAGTCAGACTGTGGTGTTTCTGAGCTCTCTATGCCCCGGGTACCACAAATGATTAACCAAAATTAACATCTTCTGATTTGCATTTTAAATGTGAAACGCGAAAACAATGCATAGCCCCGTACATAGTCTATTACTTCGATTCTGATAAGGTTTAAATTGATTATAAGTATAATAAATTATATTGTATTATTATTATTATTTAGTATTATTATTGTTCTAATTATAATAATAATAATTCTTATTATACTCTGTTTTTACATGTAGGCCAATGTACCCACATGGAGATAGGCCATACAGGTTGAGTACTTATAATGATGTCAATGAGTTTGACCAGAAGGGGCCCTCCAGTTCATAAGTATTGACCCTAGTCTAGTCTACCACAAGACAGTTAGAATCATTTGAACCTTGTTCAGTTTTTTTATACCAATAGAAAAATAAATAAATAAATAAAAAAGTGTGGTATGGATGTTTGAAACTGAAACGTTTGGTTGCACCTTTAACCTCCTGTGATGGTCTATACTGGAAATGTTGAGTGAGGTCATCATTATCATCATCATCGTCATCATCAGTAAATGATGATACAGTGCCCGGTTTACTGAAATTATTGTTATATATGGTAATCAATCAATCAATCAATCAATCAATCAATCAATCAATCAATCAATCAATCAATAAATCAATCAATCAATCAATCAATCAAACAATCAATCAATCAATCAATCAATCAAATCAATCAAATGTATTTATAAAGCCCTTCGTACATCAGCTGATATCTCAAAGTGCTGTACAGAAACCCAGCCTAAAACCCCAAACAGCAAGCAATGGAGGTGTAGAAGCACGGTGGCAAGGAAAAACTCCCTAGAAAGGCAGAGACCAATGAAGAAACCTAGAGAGGAACCAGGCTATGAGGGGTGGCCAGTCCTCTTCTGGCTGTGGCGGGTGGAGATTATAACAGAACATGGCCAAGATGTTCAAACGTTCGTAGATGACCAGCAGGGTCCGATCATAATAATCACAGTGGTTGTCGAGGCGGCAACAGGCCGACACTTCAGGTGATATAGAAAGACCTCCCCTTTTTGGCACCTGTTCCTGAACAACTTGTCAAACACTCTTCTCTTTTTCTTTCTCTTCTTCATTCTTTTCTTAGTTATGGTGAAGAACTTACTGCAGACCGATCTGCCAATCTAACGCTACGTCTTACTGCAGACCGATCTTCCAATCTAATGCTACGTCTTACTGCAGACCAATCTGCCAATCTAATGCTACGTTTTACTGCAGACCGATCTGCCAATCTAATGCTACGTCTTACTGCAGACCGATCTGCCAATCTAATGCTACATCTTACTGCAGACCGATCTTCCAATCTAATGCTACGTCTTACTGCAGACCGATCTGCCAATCTAATGCTCCGTCTTACTGCAGATCTGCCAATCTAATGCCGACTCTCTGCCAATCTAATGCTACATCTTACTGCAGACCGATCTGCCAATCTAATGCTACATCTTACTGCAGACCGATCTGCCAATCTAATGCTACGTCTTACTGCAGACCGATCTGCCAATCTAATGCTACGTCTTACTGCAGACCGATCTGCCAATCTAATGCTACGTCTTACTGCAGACCGATCTGCCAATCTAATGTTACATAGTTCTCTGCCCATCTACCTCACCATAATATCAGGGACACATTTGTTAAATCGTTCTTGAATTAAAAACACTGGAGAATAAAATATGTTCATTAAAGATGTAAAAATGCACCCTTTTGCACTTCACACAATATGCAGATTGGAGGGTAATTGTTAAATGTGCCCTGCAGTGTTGGATTAAAAATAGGACGGTGTTCAGCTCATGTCATTTCGGCAAAAATTCTTCATATTATAGCACTGTTCTGGGAACAGGGGCGAAGTTTCCCTCCCTCCTCCCCCCCATTCAAACTTTCCACATGAATAATCAAATGTGTGCCCGAAAACTTCACAAAGACTACTGAAAGAAAGGCGTTCTAATGAGTTGGTTTTGTATAATATAGGCCATTATTCAAACTAATTGTGAATACATTGAATTGTCCCACCACCTTACCTTACCGATAGACGGATAAAGGGGTTTTAATGTGTTCATGTTGGCACATGTTTGTAAACATATTATGTGAAAAATAATAATTGAAATTTAAATAAGTGCAATTGTAGGTAGCACTGTGCAAAATCTAATTTCAGGCAGTAGCCTAAAAATGATTGATAATATCTTTGCATTTAAGTAGCCCTACTGTATGTAACATAACTATGTCTAAGCATTCATTAATGAAATCAAATTAAAGTTTGTCAGAAATCCTAAGAAATAAATGCCGTATTGAAAAGAGTGCTCTTAGTGCTACGGTTGGTGAGAATGGAAGAGGAGACAATATTTCAGCCAGCTATTTAACACATATGGTCCTGATTTGCTCCTACGTTCTAAGGCTGCCTCTGGTCTCATGTCTTTATAATCTGTGTGTGTGTGTGTGTGTGTGTGTGTGTGTGTGTGTGTGTGTGTGTGTGTGTGTGTATGTGTGTGTGCCCCAGGCTGCCCAGAGGTGGCCACCCAGCTGCCTCTCGCTAAAGCAGACAGGGAACAGCTTCCCATCATGTCAGCAATATGGGAACCGGAGCTTCTGTCCGGTGGGCCTGTGACATGTGTTAGCCTATGGCATGTCTCTTGTGAATAGATTATCTTTGTTGTGAATGGATTATCTTTGTTGTGAATGGATTATCTGTGTACTTCCTGGTGCCATGATGAATTGCCTTTGCAAATATCAGTATGTTTCTATTTCTTCCATATGATAATTCTTCCACTTCACATATTTAACATGTTGGTATGATGTTTATTCCACTTCAGATATTTAACATGTTGGTATGATGTTTATTCCACTGCAGATATTTAACATGTTGGTATGATATTTATTCTACTTCACATATTTAACATGATGTTTATTCCACTTCACATATACAGTATAACATGTTGGTATGATGTTTATTCCACTTCACATATACAGTATAACATGTTGGTATGATGTTTATTCCACTTCACATATTTAACATGTTGGTATGATGTTTATTCCACTTCACATATTTAACATGTTGGTATGATGTTTATTCCACTTCACATATACAGTATAACATGGTGTGATCTTTATTCCACTTCACATATTTAACATGTTGGTATGATGTTTATTCCACTTCACATATACAGTATAACATTTTGGTATGATGTTTATTCCACTTCACATATTTAACATGTTGGTATGATGTTTATTCCACTTCACATATTTAACATGTTGGTATGATATTTATTCCACTTCACATATTTAACATGTTGGTATGATGTTTATTCCACTTCACATATTTAACATGTTGGTATGATGTTTATTTGTTACATATTTAACATGCATTGAGTTTTCATGTTTATTTTCACATATTTAACATGTTGGTATGATGTGTATTTGTTAGTCGTTTTATATGCATTGAGTTTTCAATGTGTTATTTTTGTGTTCCCTTTGTATTGGAAATGAACGTCACATTCACATCCAGTTCCTTGTTCAGGTTGTCTGGGATGTTTGGAGGTCTATGTTTACTTGGTATTGGAAATGATATATTGTGTCTGTGTTTGTGTGTGTGTTTGGTTACATCGTTGAGCGTGTGTGTATGTGTGTGTGTGTGTGTGTGTGTGTGTGTGTCTGTGTGTGTGTGGGGAGGGGGGGGAGTATACACTTCTATTGCTCTCCCCTCCAAAAAATGTTCGGATGAGCAGTTTCCACATCAGCTCCTGATCACTTGTGTAAATGCTTCCTGTCACCTTCAGTGGTGTAATGATCATGAAGATCCTACCCTTGATCTATGGCAAGCCATAATGTAACCGAGGGCACTCCTCCCACATACTTCTCCCTGGTCCCGCGTTCCAAATGACATCTTAGTCCATATGTAGTGCACTGCTTTTGACCAGAGCCATATGGGACACCTTGTGGGTCCTGGTGGAAAGTAGTGCACTGTGAAGGGAGTTAGGGTGCTATTTGGGATGCATGCCCTGGCTGAGAGCATAGAAGTATGCCAAAGGAGGGATCCAAGTTAGATTGTTTAGTGGTCATTAGTAAGGAGTAGTGGGTGTTGTAATGGTGTTGGGGTTCTCCTCATGTCATAACATCTGACTGCTAAGGCTAGTAGTGGGGTTGTAATGGTGTTGGGGTTGGGGTTCTCCTCCTGTCATAACATATGACTGCTAAGGCTAGTAGTGGTGTTGTAATGGTGTTGGGGTTCTCCTCATGTCTGCTAAGGTTAGTAGTGGGGTTGTAATGGTGTTGGGGTTCTCCTCCTGTCATAACATCTGGCTGCTAAGGCTAGTAGTGGGGTTGTAATGGTGTTGGGGTTCTCCTCCTGTCATAACATCTGGCTGCTAAGGCTAGTAGTGGGGTTGTAATGGTGTTGGGGTTCTCCTCCTGTCATAATATCTGACTGCTAAGGCTAGTAGTGGGGTTGTAAATGTGTTGGGGTTCTCCTCATGTCTGCTAAGGCTAGTAGTGGGGTTGTTATGGTGTTGGGGTTCTCCTCCTCTCTGCTAAGGCTAGTAGTGGGTTTGTAATGGTGTTGGGGCGTTCCTCCTGTCATAACATCTAGCTGCTAAGGCTAGTAGTGGGGTTGTAATGGTGTTGGGGTAGTAGTGGTGCTGCTAAGGCTAGTAGTGGGGTTGTAATGATGTTGGGGTTCTCCTCATGGCATAACATCTGGCTGCTAAGGCTAGTAGTGGGGTTGTAATGGTGTTGGGGTAGTAGTGGTGCTGCTAAGGCTAGTAGTGGGTGTTGTAATGGTGTTGGGGTTCTCCCCCTGTCTGCTAAGGCTAGTAGTGGGGTTGTAATGGTGTTGGGGTTCTCCTCCTGTCTGCTCAGGCTAGTAGTGGGGTTGTAATGGTGTTGGGGTTCTCCTCATGTCATAACATCTGACTGCTAAGGCTAGTAGTGGGGTTGTAATGGTGTTGGGGTGCTCCTCCTGTCATAACATCTGACTGCTAAGGCTAGTAGTGGGGTTGTAATGGTGTTGGGGTGCTCCTCCTGTCTGCTAAGGCTAGTAGTGGGGTTGTAATGGTGTTGGGGTTCTCCTCCTGTCTGCTAAGGCTAGTAGTGGGTTTGTAATGGTGTTGGGGTTCTCCTCCTGTCTGCTAAGGCTAGTAGTGGGTGTTGTAATGGTGTTGGGGTTCTCCCCCTGTCTGCTCAGGCTAGTAGTGGGGTTGTAATGGTGTTGGGATTCTCCTCCTGTCCGCCAAGGCTAGTAGTGGGGTTGTAATGGTGTTGGGGTTCTCCTCCTGTCTGCTAAGGCTGGTAGTGGGGTTGTAATGGTGTTGGGGTTCTCCTCCTGTCTGCTAAGGCTAGTAGCGATAGAAGCCTCTGTATGAATGTAGACTTAGATTCTGACTGGGAGATTTTATTTTATTTATTTCACCTTTATTTAACCAGGTAGGAAAGTTGAGAACACCTTTATTTAACCAGGTAGGCTAGTTGAGAACAAGTTCTCATTTGCAACTGAGACCTAGCCAAGATAAAGCAAAGCAGTGTGACACAAACAACAACACAGAGTTACACATGGAGTAAACAATTAACAATCCAATAACACAATAAACAAGTCAATGACACAGTAGAAAAAATAAAGTCTATATACAATGTGTGCAAAAGGCATGAGGAGGTAGGCAATAAATAGGCCAAAGGAGCGAATAGTTACAATTTAGTAGATTAACACTGGAGTGATAAATGGGCAGATGATGATGTGCAAGTAGAGATACTGGTGTGCAAAAGAGCAGAAACTTAAATAAAATAAAAACAATATGGGGATTAGGTAGTTAGATTGGGTGGGCTATTTACAGATGGACCATGTACAGCTGCAGCGATTGGTGAGCTGCTCAGATAGTTGATGTTTAAAGTTGGTGAGGGAAATAAAAGTCTCCAACTTCAGCGATTTTTGCAATTCGTTCCAGTCACTGGTAGCAGAGAACTGGAAGGAAAGGCGGCCAAATGAGGTGTTGGCTTTGGGGATGATCAGTGAGATATACCTGCTGGAATGTGTGCTACGGGTGGGTGTTGGTATCGTGACCAGTGAACTGAGATAAGGCGGAGCTTTACCTAGCATAGACTTATAGATGACCTGGAGCCAGTGGGTCTGGAGATGAATATGTAGCGAGGGCCAGCCGACTAAAGCATACAGGTCGCAGTGGTGGGTGGTATAAGGTGCTTTAGTAACAAAATGGATGGCACTGTGATAAACTGCATCCAGTTTGCTGAGTAGAGTATTGGAAGCTATTTTGTAGATGACATCACCGAAGTCGAGGATCGGTAGGATAGTCAGTTTTACTAGGGTAAGTTTGGCGACGTGAGTGAAGGAGGCTTTGTTGCGAAATAGAAAGCCGATTCTAGATTTGATTTTGGATTTTTGATGTTTAATATGAGTCTGGAAGGAGAGTTTACAGTCTAGACAGACACCTAGGTATTTATAGTTGTCCACATATTCGAGGTTGGAGATGGTGATGATTATCCTCATAAGGCATTATTTGGATTGTATTGTGTTTAGTGTGTTAGTGTATAGTGTGTTAGTGTATAGTGTGTTAGTGTATAGTGTGTTAGTGTATAGTTTGTATAGTGTATAGTGTGTATAGTGTGTATAGTGTGTTAGTGTATAGTGTGTTCGTGTATAGTGTGTATAGTGTGTATAGTGTGTTAGTGTGTATAGTGTATAGTGTGTTAGTGTATAGTTTGTTCGTATATAGTCTGTATAGTGTATAGTATGTTAGTGTATAGTTTGTATAGTGTATAGTGTGTTAGTGTATAGGGTGTTAGTGTGTAGTTTGTTAGTGTATAGTATGTTAGTGTATAGTTTGTTAGTGTATAGTGTGTTAGTGTATAGTATGTTAGTGTATAGTGTGTTAGTGTATAGTTTGTTAGTGTATAGTGTGTTAGTGTGTAGTGTGTATAGTGTGTATAGTGTGTTAGTGTATAGTGTATAGTGTGTATAGTGTATAGTGTATAGTGTTTATAGTGTATAGTGTGTTAGTGTATAGTGTGTTAGTGTATAGTGTGTTAGTGTATAGTTTGTATAGTGTATAGTGTGTTAGTGTATAGTGTGTTAGTGTATAGTTTGTTAGTGTATAGTGTGTATAGTGTATAGTGTGTTAGTGTATAGTGTGTTAGTGTATAGTTTGTTAGTGTGTATAGTGTGTATAGTGTATAGTGTGTTAGTGTATAGTGTGTTAGTGTGTAGTGTGTTAGTGTGTAGTGTGTTAGTGTATAGTGTATTAGTGTGTAGTGTGTTAGTATATAGTGTGTTAGTGTATAGTGTGTTAGTGTGTTAGTGTATAGTGTTTTAGTGTGTAGTGTATAGTATATAGTTTGTTAGTGTATAGTGTGTATAGTGTGTATAGTGTGTATAGTGTGTTAGTGTATAGTGTGTTAGTGTATAGTGTATTAGTGTATAGTGTGTTAGTGTATAGTGTGTATAGTGTGTATAGTGTATTAGTGTGTAGTGTGTTAGTGTATAGTATGTTAGTGTATAGTGTGTTAGTGTGTAGTGTGTTAGTGTGTATAGTGTGTTAGTGTATAGTGTATTAGTGTATAGTGTGTTAGTGTATAGTGTGTATAGTGTGTATAGTGTATTAGTGTGTAGTGTGTTAGTGTATAGTATGTTAGTGTATAGTGTGTTAGTGTGTAGTGTGTTAGTGTGTATAGTGTGTTAGTGTATAGTGTGTTAGTGTATAGTGTGTATAGTGTGTATAGTGTATTAGTGTGTAGTGTGTTAGTGTATAGTATGTTAGTGTATAGTGTGTTAGTGTGTAGTGTGTTAGTGTGTATAGTGTGTTAGTGTATAGTGTGTTAGTGTATAGTGTATTAGTGTATAGTGTGTTAGTGTATAGTGTGTATAGTGTGTATAGTGTATTAGTGTGTAGTGTGTTAGTGTGTATTGTGTTAGTGTATAGTGTGTTAGTGTATAGTGTGTATAGTGTGTATAGTGTGTTAGTGTGTTAGTGTGTTAGTGTATAGTGTGTTAGTGTATAGTGTGTTAGTGTGTTGTGTGTTAGTGTGTATAGTGTGTTAGTGTGTATAGTGTATAGTGTATTAGTGTATAATGTGTTAGTGTATATTGTGTTAGTGTGTAGTGTGTATAGTGTGTATAGTGTGTTAGTGTATAGTGTGTATAGTGTGTTAGTGTGTATAGTGTGTATAGTGTATAGTGTGTTAGTTTGTAGTGTGTTAGTGTGTAGTGTTAGTGTATAGTGTGTTAGTGTGTAGTGTGTTAGTGTGTAGTGTGTTAGTGTATAGTGTATTAGTGTATAGTGTGTTAGTGTATAGTGTGTTAGTGTATAGTGTGTTAGTGTGTAGTGTGTTAGTGTATAGTGTATTAGTGTGTAGTGTATAGTGTATAGTTTGTTAGTGTATAGTGTGTTAGTGTATAGTGTGTTAGTGTATAGTGTATTAGTGTATAGTGTGTTAGTGTATAGTGTGTATAGTGTGTATAGTGTGTATAGTGTATTAGTGTATAGTGTGTTAGTGTATAGTATGTTAGTGTATAGTGTGTTAGTGTGTAGTGTGTTAGTGTGTATAGTGTGTTAGTGTATAGTGTGTTAGTGGATAGTGTATTAGTGTATAGTGTGTTAGTGTATAGTGTGTATAGTGTGTATAGTGTATTAGTGTGTAGTGTGTTAGTGTGTAGTGTGTTAGTGTATAGTGTGTTAGTGTATAGTGTGTGTAGTGTGTATAGTGTGTTAGTGTGTTAGTGTGTTAGTGTATAGTGTGTTAGTGTATAGTGTGTTAGTGTGTTAGTGTGTAGTGTGTTAGTGTGTATAGTGTGTTAGTGTGTATAGTGTATAGTGTATTAGTGTATAGTGTGTTAGTGTATAGTGTGTTAGTGTGTAGTGTGTATAGTGTGTATAGTGTATTAGTGTACAGTGTGTATAGTGTATAGTGTATAGTGTGTTAGTGTATAGTCTGTTAGTGTATAGCGTGTTAGTGTATAGTTTGTTAGTGTATAGTGTGTTAGTGTATAGTGTGTTAGTGTATAGTTTGTTAGTGTATAGTGTGTTAGTGTATAGTGTGTTAGTGTATAGTGTGTATAGTGTATAGTGTGTATAGTGTATAATGTATAGTGTATTAGTGTATAGTGTGTATAGTGTATAGTGTGTATAGTGTATAGTGTATAGTGTGTATAGTGTATTAGTGTATAGTGTGTTAGTGTATAGTGTATTAGTGTATAGTGTGTATAGTGTATAGTGTATAGTGTTTTATTGTATAGTGTGTTAGTGTATAGTGTGTATAGTGTATAGTGTGTATAGTGTATAGTGTGTATAGTGTATTAGTGTATAGTGTGTTAGTGTATAGTGTATTAGTGTATAGTGTGTATAGTGTGTATAGTGTATAGTGTGTTATTGTATAGTGTGTATAATGTGTATAGTGTGTTAGTGTATAGTGTATTAGTGTATAGTGTGTTAGTGTATAGTGTGTATAGTGTATTAGTGTATAGTGTTAGTGTATAGTGTGTATAGTGTATAGTGTATAGTGTGTTAGTGTATAGTGTGTTAGTGTATAGTGTGTTAGTGTATAGTTTGTTAGTGTATAGTGTGTATAGTGTGTATAGTGTGTTAGTGTGTATAGTGTATAGTGTGTTAGTGTATAGTGTGTATAGTGTATAGTGTGTTAGTGTATAGTGTGTTAGTGTGTAGTGTGTTCGTGTGTAGTGTGTTAGTGTATTGTGTATTAGTGTTTTTAATGTGTTAGTGTATAGTGTGTTAGTGTATAGTGTGTTAGTGTATAGTGTGTTAGTGTGTAGTGTGTTAGTGTATAGTGTATTAGTGTGTAGTGTATAGTGTATAGTTTGTTAGTGTATAGTGTGTATAGTGTGTATAGTGTGTTAGTGTATAGTGTGTTAGTGTATAGTGTATTAGTGTATAGTGTGTTAGTGTATAGTGTGTATAGTGTATTAGTGTGTAGTGTGTTAGTGTATAGTGTGTTAGTGTGTAGTGTGTTAGTGTGTATAGTGTGTTAGTGTATAGTGTGTTAGTGTATAGTGTGTATAGTGTATAGTGTGCTATTGTATAGTGTGTATAGTGTGTATAGTGTGTTAGTGTATAGTGTATTAGTGTATAGTGTGTATAGTGTATAGTGTGTTAATGTATAGTGTGTTAGTGTATAGTGTGTATAGTGTGTATAGTGTGTTAGTGTGTATAGTGTATAGTGTGTTAGTGTATAGTGTGTATAGTGTTAGTGTATAGTATGTTAGTGTATAGTGTGTTAGTGTGTTAGTGTATAGTGTATTAGTGTATAGTGTGTTAGTGTATAGGGTGTATAGTGTGTATGGTGTATTAGTGTGTAGTGTGTTAGTGTGTAGTGTGTTAGTGTATAGTGTGTTAGTGTATAGTGTGTATAGTGTGTATAGTGTGTTAGTGTGTTAGTGTGTTAGTGTATAGTGTGTTAGTGTATAGTGTGTTAGTGTGTAGTGTGTTAGTGTGTATAGTGTGTTAGTGTGTATAGTGTATAGTGTATTAGTGTATAGTGTGTTAGTGTATAGTATGTTAGTGTGTAATGTGTATAGTGTGTATAGTGTATAGTGTATAGTGTGTTAGTGTATAGTGTGTTAGTGTATAGCGTGTTAGTGTATAGTTTGTTAGTGTATAGTGTGTTAGTGTATAGTGTGTTAGTGTATAGTGTGTATAGTGTATAGTGTGTATAGTGTATAGTGTATAGTGTATTAGTGTATAGTGTGTATTGTGTATAGTGTGTATAGTGTATAGTTTATAGTGTGTATAGTGTATTAGTGTATAGTGTGTTAGTGTATAGTGTATTAGTGTATAGTGTGTATAGTGTATAGTGTATAGTGTTTTATTGTATAGTGTGTTAGTGTATAGTGTGTATAGTGTATAGTGTGTATAGTGTATAGTGTATAGTGTGTATAGTGTATTAGTGTATAGTGTGTTAGTGTATAGTGTATTAGTGTATAGTGTGTATAGTGTGTATAGTGTATAGTGTGTTATTGTATAGTGTGTATAGTGTGTATAGTGTGTTAGTGTATAGTGTATTAGTGTATAGTGTGTTAGTGTATAGTGTGTATAGTGTGTATAGTGTATAGTGTATAGTGTGTTAGTGTATAGTGTGTTAGTGTATAGTGTGTTAGTGTATAGTTTGTTAGTGTATAGTCTGTTAGTGTATAGTGTGTATAGTGTGTATAGTGTGTATAGTGTGTTAGTGTATAGTGTATTAGTGTATAGTGTGTTAGTGTATAGTGTGTATAGTGTATAGTGTGTATAGTGTATAGTGTATTAGTGTATAGTTTGTATAGTGTATAGTGTGTATAGTGTATTAGTGTATAGTGTGTATAGTGTATTAGTGTATAGTGTGTATAGTGTGTATTAGTGTATAGTGTGTATAGTGTATTAGTGTATAGTGTGTATAGTGTATTAGTGTATAGTGTGTATAGTGTATAGTGTATAGTGTGTTATTGTATAGTGTGTATAGTGTGTATAGTGTATAGTGTGTTATTGTATAGTGTGTATAATGTGTATAGTGTGTTATTGTATAGTGTGTATAGTGTGTATAGTGTGTTAGTGTATAGTGTATTAGTGTATAGTGTGTATAGTGTATAGTGTGTATAGTGTATAGTGTATAGTGTGTATAGTGTATTAGTGTATAGTGTGTTAGTGTATAGTGTATTAGTGTATAGTGTGTATAGTGTGTATAGTGTATAGTGTGTTATTGTATAGTGTGTATAGTGTGTATAGTGTGTTAGTGTATAGTGTATTAGTGTATAGTGTGTTAGTGTATAGTGTGTATAGTGTGTATAGTGTATAGTGTATAGTGTGTTAGTGTATAGTGTGTTAGTGTATAGTGTGTTAGTGTATAGTTTGTTAGTGTATAGTCTGTTAGTGTATAGTGTGTATAGTGTGTATAGTGTGTTAGTGTATAGTGTATTAGTGTATAGTGTGTTAGTGTATAGTGTGTATAGTGTATAGTGTGTATAGTGTATAGTGTATTAGTGTATAGTTTGTATAGTGTATAGTGTGTATAGTGTATTAGTGTATAGTGTGTATAGTGTATTAGTGTATAGTGTGTATAGTGTGTATTAGTGTATAGTGTGTATAGTGTATTAGTGTATAGTGTGTATAGTGTATTAGTGTATAGTGTGTATAGTGTATAGTGTATAGTGTGTTATTGTATAGTGTGTATAGTGTGTATAGTGTATAGTGTGTTATTGTATAGTGTGTATAATGTGTATAGTGTGTTATTGTATAGTGTATTAGTGTGTAGTGTGTTAGTGTATAGCGTGTATAGTGTATTAGTGTATAGTGTGTTAGTGTATAGTGTGTATAGTGTATAGTGTATAGTGTGTTAGTGTATAGTGTGTTAGTGTATAGTGTGTTAGTGTATAGTTTGTTAGTGTATAATGTTTTAGTGTATAGTGTGTATAGTGTATAATGTTTTATTGTATAGTGTGTATAGTGTGTATAGTGTGTTATTGTAAAGTGTATTAGTGTATAGTGTGTTAGTGTATAGTGTATTAGTGTATAGTATATTAGTGTATAGTGTATTAGTGTATATTATGTTAGTGTGTAGTGTGTATAGTGTATAGTGTGTTAGTGTATAGTTTGTTAGTGTATATTGTGTTAGAGTATAGTGTGTATAGTGTATAGTGTATAGTTTGTTAGTGTATAGTGTGTTAGTGTATAGTGTATTAGTGTATAGTGTATTAGTGTATAGTATATTAGTGTATAGTGTATTAGTGTATATTATGTTAGTGTATAGTGTGTATAGTGTATAGTTTGTTAGTGTATAGTGTGTTAGAGTATAGTGTGTATAGTGTATAGTGTATCGTTTGTTAGTGTATAGTGTGTTAGTGTATAGTGTATTAGTGTATAGTGTGTATAGTGTAGAGTGTGTTATTGTATAGTGTGTATAGTGTGTTTAGTGTGTTAGTGTATAGTGTATTAGTGTATAGTGTGTTAGTGTATAGTGTTTATAGTGTATAGTGTGTTAGTGTATAGTGTGTTAGTGTATAGTGTGTTAGTGTATAGTCTGTTAGTGCATAGTGTGTATAGAGTATAGTGTGTTATTGTATAGTGTGTATAGTGTGTATAGTGTGTTAGTGTATAGTGTATAGTGTATTAGTGTATAGTGTGTTAGTGTATAGTGTGTATAGTGTATAGTGTGTTAGTGTATAGTGTGTATAGTGTATAGTGTATAGTGTGTTAGTGTATAGTGTGTTAGTGTATAGTGTGTTAGTGTATAGTCTGTTAGTGTATAGTGTGTCTAGTGTATAGTGTGTTATTGTATAGTGTGTATAGTGTGTATAGTGTGTTAGTGTATAGTGTATAGTGTATTAGTGTATAGTGTGTTAGTGTATAGTGTGTTAGTGTATAGTTTGTTAGTGTATAGTGTGTTAGAGTATAGTGTGTATAGTGTATAATGTTTTATTGTATAGTGTGTATAGTGTGTATAGTGTGTTATTGTAAAGTGTATTAGTGTATAGTGTGTTAGTGTATAGTGTATTAGTGTATAGTATATTAGTGTATAGTGTATTAGTGTATATTATGTTAGTGTGTAGTGTGTATAGTGTATAGTGTGTTAGTGTATAGTTTGTTAGTGTATATTGTGTTAGAGTATAGTGTGTATAGTGTGTAGTGTATAGTTTGTTAGTGTATAGTGTGTTAGTGTATAGTGTATTAGTGTATAGTGTATTAGTGTATAGTATATTAGTGTATAGTGTATTAGTGTATATTATGTTAGTGTATAGTGTGTATAGTGTATAGTTTGTTAGTGTATAGTGTGTTAGAGTATAGTGTGTATAGTGTATAGTGTATAGTTTGTTAGTGTATAGTGTGTTAGTGTATAGTGTATTAGTGTATAGTGTGTATAGTGTAGAGTGTGTTATTGTATAGTGTGTATAGTGTGTTTAGTGTGTTAGTGTATAGTGTATTAGTGTATAGTGTGTTAGTGTATAGTGTGTATAGTGTATAGTGTATAGTGTGTTAGTGTATAGTGTGTTAGTGTATAGTGTGTTAGTGTATAGTCTGTTAGTGTATAGTGTGTATAGTGTATAGTGTGTTATTGTATAGTGTGTATAGTGTGTATAGTGTGTTAGTGTATAGTGTATAGTGTATTAGTGTATAGTGTGTTAGTGTATAGTGTGTTAGTGTATAGTTTGTTAGTGTATAGTGTGTTAGAGTATAGTGTGTATAGTGTATAGTGTATAGTTTGTTAGTGTATAGTGTGTTAGTGTATAGTGTATTAGTGTATAGTGTGTATAGTGTAGAGTGTGTTATTGTATAGTGTGTATAGTGTGTTTAGTGTGTTAGTGTATAGTGTATTAGTGTATAGTGTGTTAGTGTATAGTGTGTATAGTGTATAGTGTATAGTGTGTTAGTGTATAGTGTGTTAGTGTATAGTGTGTTAGTGTATAGTGTGTATAGTGTATAGTGTATAGTGTATTAGTGTATAGTTTGTATAGTGTATAGTGTGTATAGTGTATAGTGTATAGTGTGTATAGTGTATTAGTGTATAGTGTGTATAGTGTGTATTAGTGTATAGTGTGTATAGTGTATTAGTGTATAGTGTGTATAGTGTATTAGTGTATAGTGTGTATAGTGTATAGTGTATAGTGTGTTATTGTACAGTGTGTATAGTGTGTATAGTGTATAGTGTGTTATTGTATAGTGTGTATAATGTGTATAGTGTGTTAGTGTATAGTGTATTAGTGTATAGTGTGTTAGTGTATAGTGTATTAGTGTATAGTGTGTTAGTGTATAGTCTGTTAGTGTATAGTGTATAGTTTGTTAGTGTATAGTGTGTTAGTGTATAGTGTGTTAGTGTATAGTTTGTTAGTGTATAATGTTTTAGTGTATAGTGTGTATAGTGTATAATGTGTTATTGTATAGTGTGTATAGTGTGTATAGTGTGCTAGTGTATAGTGTATTAGTGTATAGTGTGTTAGTGTATAGTGTATTAGTGTATAGTATATTAGTGTATAGTGTATTAGTGTATATTATGTTAGTGTATAGTGTGTATAGTGTATAGTGTGTTAGTGTATAGTTTGTTAGTGTATAGTGTGTTAGAGTATAGTGTGTATAGTGTATAGTGTATAGTTTGTTAGTGTATAGTGTGTTAGTGTATAGTGTATTAGTGTATAGTGTATTAGTGTATAGTATATTAGTGTATAGTGTATTAGTGTATATTATGTTAGTGTATAGTGTGTATAGTGTATAGTGTGTTAGTGTATAGTTTGTTAGTGTATAGTGTGTTAGAGTATAGTGTGTATAGTGTATAGTGTATAGTTTGTTAGTGTATAGTGTGTCAGTGTATAGTGTATTAGTGTATAGTGTGTATAGTGTAGAATGTGTTATTGTATAGTGTGTATAGTGTGTTTAGTGTGTTAGTGTATAGTGTATTAGTGTATAGTGTGTTAGTGTATAGTGTATTAGTGTATAGTGTATTAGTGTATATTATGTTAGTGTATAGTGTGTATAGTGTATAGTGTGTTAGTGTATAGTTTGTTAGTGTATAGTGTGTTAGAGTATAGTGTGTATAGTGTATAGTGTATAGTTTGTTAGTTTATAGTGTGTTAGTGTATAGTGTATTAGTGTATTGTGAGTTAGTGTATAGTGTGTTAGTGTATAGTGTGTATAGTGTATAGTGTGTATAGTGTATAGTGTGTTAGTGTGTATAGTGTATAGTGTGTTAGTGTATTGTGTGTTAGTACATGCCATCCTTACATTTAGGAGTTGATAGCTGTGTGTGTGTCTGTGTGTGTGTTATGGTCTTCATGGTCTAGTCTCTTTTAATACGCTATACTGTAGCTACCATCCTGTTGTCATTCAAGCAGGCTGTCATCTGATGATCCTCTAAACTATAATCTACCTGTAGGAAGTCAAGTAGGTCTATGTGGGCAAATTAGGGGATGTGTAATTCCAGGAACTTCTCCTCAACCCAACCAGTAATCCTGGAAAACCTGGAAATTTTGGGGAGGTATTGGAATTTTGCAGCCCTGGTGCAAATGAAGTAATACATCAGATTGATAGAAGTAATTTTTGCCAAAGCCTTTCTGGTCCACAGGGCGAGCTTTCAATGTTTCTTGTTTATCTGGAAAAAGAAAGCAGAACGAGTGGCCCCGAGAAAGATACTACTTGAAATCTAATTTAGTCTATACAATCTGGTTTTGCACAATGTTGTTTACGATCAGGCCCATGCCAGCTTTTCATATTTAAACGAGCAAAGGTTTAATTACCAAATGATGACAGTGTCATATGGTGCCATGATGGCACAGGGTGCCTAATGAACGCAGAGAAGAGAGGGATGCGTGAGAGAGAGAGAGAAACAAGGGATGTGTGAACGAACAACACTGAGTGACAGTGAGACACAAAGAACCAAAACCGGAAAAAACCTCAGAGACACAGAGACATTATAATATCTGTGATTTGCAATTCACTAATGTTCAATGGTTGCTCATGGATTAAGAATGTTAAACTATTGTGTGGCAGATGGAGGTAGTGAGGAAGGAAGAGAGAGATGGAGAGAAGGCTAGAGGGAGGAAAGACGGAGAGAGAGATGGAGGGAGGGAGGGAGAATGAGGGAGGGAGTGAGATGGAGAGAGGGAAGGAGAATAAGGGAGGGAGGGAGAGAGAGATGGAGGGAGGAGGGGTGAGAATGAGGGAGGGAGAGAGAGATGGAGAGAGGGAAGGAAAATAAGGGAGGGAGGGAGAGAGAGATGGAGGGAGGGAGGGAAGGAGAATAAGGGAGGGAGGGAGAGAGAGAGAATGAGGGAGGGAGAGAGAGGGAGGGAGGGAGAATAAGGGAGGGAGGGAGAGAGAATGATGGAGGGAGAGAGAGATGGAGGGAGGGAGAGAGAGATGGAGAGAGGGAAGGAGAATAAGCGAGGGAGGGAGAGAGAGATGGAGAGAGGGAAGGAGAATAAGGGAGGGAGGGAGAGAGATGGAGGGAGGGAAGGAGAAAAAGGGAGGGAGGGAGAGAGATGGAGGGAGGGAGAGAGATGGAGGGAGGGAGGGAGAGAGAGAGATGGAGGGAGGGAGGGAGGGAGGGAGGGAGGGAGGGAGGGAGAGAGAGATGGAGGGAGGGAGGGAGAGAGATGGAGGGAAGGAAGGAGGGAGGGGTGAGAATGAGGGAGAGAGATGAAGGGGGAGGGAGGGGTGAGAATGAGGGAGAGAGATGAAGGGGGGGCGTCTAAGCAACATATTTACATCTGTATATCAGCGATGGGTTGGATAATAAGAAAGAGAAAAAATCAACTGTCTGCATACTCCCCCCCCTCTCTCTCTCTCTCTCTCTCTCTCTCTCTCTCTCTGTCTCTCTCTCTCTCTCTCTCTCTCTCTCTCTCTCTGTCTCCCTCTCTCTCTCTCTCTCTCTCTCTCTCTCTCTCTCTCTCTCTCTCTCTCTCTCTCTCTCTCTGTCTCCCTCTCTCTCTCTCTCTCTCTCTCTCTCTCTCTCTCTCTCTCTGTCTCCCTCTCTCTGTCTCCCTCTCTCTCTCTCTCTGTCTCCCTCTCTCTGTCTCCCTCTCTCTCTTTCTCTCTCTCTCTCTCTCTCTCTCTCTCTCTCTCTCTCTCTCTCTCTCTCTCTCTCTCTCTCTCTCTCTCTCTCTCTCTCTCTCTCTCTCTCTCTCTCTCTCTCTCTCTCTCTCTCTCTCTGTCTCCCTCTCTCTCTCTCTCTCTCTCTCTCTCTCTCTCTCTCTCTCTCTCTCTCTCTCTCTCTCTTGCTCGCTGTCTCTCTCAGGGCATGGCATCCATTACATTATTTTCCCACTAGCACAAACATTAAAGGAGGCCTCTCCCATCTCCTCCATTTTTTTAAAGACGCATTTAAATTTGCCCGGGACAGCTTGTGAGATGGTGGGAGCTTTGTACACAGCTTGTTCTATCTATCCTGATAGAATGGGAAGACAGTTGGGAGAGCGGCCTGGTCTTGAACAGCTCACACATCACAGTTAATTTTGGCCGGGTGTGACGTGATGCGCGCTACTGAAATATTGCAGAGAAGTAATATCAGTTAGTGGGCCGCCAAAAGAATATCCATGCTTAACCAGGCATGAAAGCTGGCTGAATCACACCATATTTACACTTCTCTCAGATCACTGCTTTGTCATTAAAATTAGCTTCACGTGCCAAATGCTACCATATTACCTTTTTTACTGCACTTGTTTTGACCAGTGCCCTATGGGCCCTTGTGCACTTGGTAGGGAATAGGGTGCCATGTGGGATGCGGTGTAGGTCTGGCAACTTGCACTTTTTTTATGGATCTTGTTTAATGATGCACTTCTTCTATGCAATATCGCTGCTGCAATGCAATGCAATGCACACAGGTATAGGGCAATAACCTTAATGAAATGAAACTAGGAAACAACACAAACCTTAATGAAATGAAACTAGGAAACAACACAAACCTTAATGAAATGAAACTAGGAAACAACACAAACCTTAATGAAATGAAACTAGGAAACAACACAAACCTTAATGAAATGAAACTAGGAAACAACACAAACCTTAATGAAATGAAACTAGGAAACAACACAAACCTTAATGAAATGAAACTAGGAAACAACACAAACCTTAATGAAATGAAACTAGGAAACAACGCAAACCTTAATGAAATGAAACTAGGAAACAACACAAACCTTAATGAAATGATACTAGGAAACAACACAAACCTTAATGAAATGAAACTAGGAAACAACACAAACCTTAATGAAATGAAACTAGGAAACAACACAAACCTTAATGAAATGAAACTAGGAAACAACACAAACCTTAATGAAATGAAACTAGGAAACAACACAAACCTTAATGAAATGAAACTAGGAAACAACACAAACCTTAATGAAATGAAACTAGGAAACAACACAAACCTTAATGAAATGATACTAGGAAACAACACAAACCTTAATGAAATGAAACTAGGAAACAACACAAACCTTAATGAAATGAAACTAGGAAACAACACAAACCTTAATGAAATGAAACTAGGAAACAACACAAACCTTAATGAAATGAAACTAGGAAACAACACAAACCTTAATGAAATGAAACTAGGAAACAACACAAACCTTAATGAAATGAAACTAGGAAACAACACAAACCTTAATGAAATGAAACTAGGAAACAACACAAACCTTAATGAAATGAAACTAGGAAACAACACAAACCTTAATGAAATGAAACTAGGAAACAACACAAACCTTAATGAAATGAAACTAGGAAACAACACAAACCTTAATGAAATGAAACTAGGAAACAACACAAACCTTAATGAAATGAAACTAGGAAACAACACAATCCTTAATGAAATGAAACTAGGAAACAACACAATCCTTAATGAAATGAAACTATGAAACAACACAAACCTTAATGAAATGAAACTAGGAAACAACACAAACCTTAATGAAACGAAACTAGGAAACAACACAAACCTTAATGAAATGAAACTAGGAAACAACACAAACCTTAATGAAATGAAACTAGGAAACAACACAGACCTTAATGAAATTAACTAGTGCACAACGGAAACCTTCAACCTTGAACTACAGTCAGGTTTTTTGTTTTTGAATTTAAACAAATGTAGCAGTATACTTGACAGAGGTATACATGTTTACAATAAACATTTAGGGCTGGCTTGCCATGCACAGATCAAGCCAAGTTCTGGACCAAAACAATCCTGCTAAATGGTGAATCTCCATAGGTTTTAAGTCCAGCACTACACTCAACCTCACCTGGGAATCTGAACAGAGTATTTCATCAACCATTCACATTGATTATGACCAAGGAAGGCCTCTTCCTCGGCCCCATTCCACTAAGTAGTCACCATCCAGTTGGTACAGAGGACTGTGGAGAGATAACCCCAACATTATGACTGGAGAGCTCTGTGTAGGCCCCCAGACCCAGCCAGTATAAGGGCCTCAGTCCTGTTCTGTTCTGTTCCCCCCCTCTCTCTCTCTCTCTCTCTCTCTCTCTCTCTCTCTCTCTCTCTCTCTCTCTCTCTCTCTCTCTCTCTCTCTCTCTCCCTCTCTCTCTCTCTCTCTCTCTCTCTCTGTGTGTCAGAACAGAGTGGACTGTGGAGAGTTCACCCATTAGTAATTAAGTGCTGTTGTCACACTGTGATGTAATGAGTTTACTCTAGCCATCCATCCTGTGACACAGGAACCATGGAACCGCTCAGGAGAGAGATCCCCTCCCACTAAATCACTATACTGACTCACTCACACCAAGCTGCCTGTCATGTGCTGTAATGACCACAAACGAACTAACAGCTAGTCAGAGCCTTGAACAGACGAACTAACAGCTAGTCAGGGCCTTGAACAGATGAACTAACAGCTAGTCAGGGCCTTGAACAGACGAACTAACAGCTAGTCAGGGCCTTGAACAGACGAACTGACAGCTAGTCAGGGCCTTGAACAGACGAACTAACAGCTAGTCAGGGTCTTGAACAGACGAACTAACAGCTAGTCAGGGCCTTGAACAGACGAACTAACAGCTAGTCAGGGCCTTGAACAGACGAACTAACAGCTAGTCAGGGCCTTGAACAGACAAACTAACAGCTAGTCAGAGCCTTGAACAGACGAACTAACAGCTAGTCAGGGCCTTGAACAGACAAACTAACAGCTAGTCAGAGCCTTGAACAGACGAACTAACAGCTAGTCAGAGCCTTGAACAGACGAACTAACAGCTAGTCAGGGCCTTGAACAGACAAACTAACAGCTAGTCAGGGTCTTGAACAGACCTTTGGTGGGGCAGGTGCTCAAAGTGAAAAAAGGACCCCCCCACCCCACCCCCACCCCCCCCAAAAAATTGCCAGCTAGAAACAAGGCTGAGAGGGAGTTAGTTAAGTCGTTTTACTAGAACCTCTACTGGGGTGGGCTGGATCAGCTGAGCATCTCTAATGTAGACTAGAGGAATCAGCTAGTTAGATATATCAGCTGATCATCTCTAATGTAGACTAGAGGAATCAGCTAGTTAGATATATCAGCAGAGCATCTCTAATGTAGACTAGAGGAATCAGCTAGTTAGATATATCAGCTGAGCATCTCTAATGTAGACTAGAGGAATCAGCTAGTTAGATATATCAGCTGAGCATCTCTAATGTAGACTAGAGGAATCAGCTAGTTAGATATATCAGCTGAGCATCTCTAATGTAGACTAGATGAATCAGATAGTTAGATATATCAGCTGAGCATCTCTAATGTAGACTAGAGGAATCAGCTAGTTAGATATATCAGCTGAGCATCTCTAATGTAGACTAGATGAATCAGCTAGTTAGATATATCAGCTGAGCATCTCTAATGTAGACTAGAGGAATCAGATAGTTAGATATATCAGCTGAGCATCTCTAATGTAGACTAGAGGAATCAGCTAGTCAGATATATCAGCTGAGCATCTCTAATGTAGACTAGATGAATCAGCTAGTTAGATATATCAGCTGAGCATCTCTAATGTAGACTAGAGGAATCAGATAGTTAGATATATCAGCTGAACATCTCTAATGTAGACTAGAGGAATCAGCTAGTTAGATATATCAGCTGAGCATCTCTATTGTAGACTAGATGAATCAGCTAGTTAGATATATCAGCTGAGCATCTCTAATGTAGACTAGAGGAATCAGCTAGTTAGATATATCAGCTGATCATCTCTAATGTAGACTAGAGGAATCAGCTAGTTAGATATATCAGCTGAGCATCTCTAATGTAGACTAGATGAATCAGCTAGTTAGATATATCAGCTGAGCATCTCTAATGTAGACTAGAGGAATCAGCTAGTTAGATATATCAGCTGAGCATCTCTAATGTAGACTAGAGGAATCAGCTAGTTAGATATATCAGCTGAGCATCTCTAATGTAGACTAGAGGAATCAGATAGTTAGATATATCAGCTGAGCATCTCTAATGTAGACTAGAGGAATCAGATAGTTAGATATATCAGCTGAGCATCTCTAATGTAGACTAGAGGAATCAGATAGTTAGATATATCAGCTGAGCATCTCTAATGTAGACTAGAGGAATCAGCTAGTTAGATATATCAGCTGAGCATCTCTAATGTAGACTAGAGGAATCAGCTAGTTAGATATATCAGCTGAGCATCTCTAATGTAGACTAGAGGAATCAGCTAGTTAGATATATCAGCTGAGCATCTCTAATGTAGACTAGAGGAATCAGCTAGTTAGATATATCAGCTGAGCATCTCTAATGTAGACTAGAGGAATCAGCTAGTTAGATATATCAGCTGAGCATCTCTAATGTAGACTAGAGGAATCAGCTAGTTAGATATATCAGCTGAGCATCTCTAATGTAGACTAGAGGAATCAGCTAGTTAGATATATCAGCTGAGCATCTCTAATGTAGACTAGAGGAATCAGCTAGTTAGATATATCAGCTGAGCATCTCTAATGTAGACTAGAGGAATCAGCTAGTTAGATATATCAGCTGAGCATCTCTAATGTAGACTAGAGGAATCAGCTAGTTAGATATATCAGCTGAGCATCTCTAATGTAGACTAGAGGAATCAGCTAGTTAGATATATCAGCTGAGCATCTCTAATGTAGACTAGAGAATCAGCTAGTTAGATATATCAGCTGAGCATCTCTAATGTAGACTAGAGGAATCAGCTAGTTAGATATATCAGCTGAGCATCTCTAATGTAGACTAGATGAATCAGCTAGTTAGATATATCAGCTGAGCATCTCTAATGTAGACTAGAGGAATCAGCTAGTTAGATATATCAGCTGAGCATCTCTAATGTAGACTAGAGGAATCAGCTAGTTAGATATATCAGCTGAGCATCTCTAATGTAGACTAGAGGAATCAGCTAGTTAGATATATCAGCTGAGCATCTCTAATGTAGACTAGAGGAATCAGCTAGTTAGATATATCAGCTGAGCATCTCTAATGTAGACTAGAGGAATCAGCTAGTTAGATATATCAGCTGAGCATCTCTAATGTAGACTAGAGGAATCAGCTAGTTAGATATATCAGCTGAGCATCTCTAATGTAGACTAGAGGAATCAGCTAGTTAGATATATCAGCTGAGCATCTCTAATGTAGACTAGAGGAATCAGCTAGTTAGATATATCAGCTGAGCATCTCTAATGTAGACTAGATGAATCAGCTAGTTAGATATATCAGCTGAGCATCTCTAATGTAGACTAGAGGAATCAGCTAGTTAGATATATCAGCTGAGCATCTCTAATGTAGACTAGATGAATCAGCTAGTTAGATATATCAGCTGAGCATCTCTAATGTAGACTAGAGGAATCAGCTAGTTAGATATATCAGCTGAGCATCTCTAATGTAGACTAGAGGAATCAGCTAGTTAGATATATCAGCTGAGCATCTCTAATGTAGACTAGAGGAATCAGCTAGTTAGATATATCAGCTGAGCATCTCTAATGTAGACTAGAGGAATCAGCTAGTTAGATATATCAGCTGAGCATCTCTAATGTAGACTAGAGGAATCAGCTAGTTAGATATATCAGCTGAGCATCTCTAATGTAGACTAGAGGAATCAGCTAGTTAGATATATCAGCTGAGCATCTCTAATGTAGACTAGAGGAATCAGCTAGTTAGATATATCAGCTGAGCATCTCTAATGTAGACTAGAGGAATCAGCTAGTTAGATATATCAGCTGAGCATCTCTAATGTAGACTAGATGAATCAGATAGTTAGATATATCAGCTGAGCATCTCTAATGTAGACTAGAGGAATCAGCTAGTTAGATATATCAGCTGAGCATCTCTAATGTAGACTAGATGAATCAGCTAGTTAGATATATCAGCTGAGCATCTCTAATGTAGACTAGAGGAATCAGCTAGTTAGATATATCAGCTGAGCATCTCTAATGTAGACTAGAGGAATCAGCTAGTTAGATATATCAGCTGAGCATCTCTAATGTAGACTAGAGGAATCAGCTAGTTAGATATATCAGCTGAGCATCTCTAATGTAGACTAGATGAATCAGCTAGTTAGATATATCAGCTGAGCATCTCTAATGTAGACTAGAGGAATCAGCTAGTTAGATATATCAGCTGAGCATCTCTAATGTAGACTAGGAATCAGCTAGTTAGATATATCAGCTGAACATCTCTAATGTAGACTAGAGGAATCAGCTAGTTAGATATATCAGCTGAGCATCTCTAATGTAGACTAGAGGAATCAGCTAGTTAGATATATCAGCTGAACATCTCTAATGTAGACTAGAGGAATCAGCTAGTTAGATATATCAGCTGAGCATCTCTAATGTAGACTAGAGGAATCAGCTAGTTAGATATATCAGCTGAGCATCTCTAATGTAGACTAGAGGAATCAGCTAGTTAGATATATCAGCTGAGCATCTCTAATGTAGACTAGAGGAATCAGCTAGTTAGATATATCAGCTGAGCATCTCTAATGTAGACTAGAGGAATCAGATAGTTAGATATATCAGCTGAGCATCTCTAATGTAGACTAGAGGAATCAGCTAGTTAGATATATCAGCTGAGCATCTCTAATGTAGACTAGAGGAATCAGCTAGTTAGATATATCAGCTGAGCATCTCTAATGTAGACTAGAGGAATCAGCTAGTTAGATATATCAGCTGAGCATCTCTAATGTAGACTAGAGGAATCAGATAGTTAGATATATCAGCTGAGCATCTCTAATGTAGACTAGAGGAATCAGCTAGTTAGATATATCAGCTGAGCATCTCTAATGTAGACTAGAGTAACATAAAAAGTAATTAGAAAAAAACTGCCACCAATCAAAACTGACTTTTTCCAAGAGGGTGGGTGCTCCAGCACCTTAAGGGCTCTAAAGTCCCAAATACACCAGACTAACTAACAGCTAGGTAAAGCCCCAAATACACCAGACTAACTAACAGCTTGGTAAAGCCCCAAATACACCAGACTAACTAACAGCTAGGTAAAGCCCCAAATACACCAGACTAACGAACAGCTAGGTAAAGCCCCAAATACACCAGACTAACTAACAGCTAGGTAAAGCCCCAAATACACCAGACTAACTAACAGCTAGATAAAGCCCCAAATACACCAGACTAACTAACAGCTTGGAAAAGTCCCAAATACACCAGACTAACTAACAGCTTGGAAAAGTCACAAATACACCAGACTAACAAACAGCTTGGAAAAGTAACAAATACACCAGACTAACAAACAGCTAGGTAAAGCCCCAAATACACCAGACTAACTAACAGATTGGAAAAGTCACAAATACACCAGACTAACTAACAGCTTGGAAAAGTCCCAAATACACCAGACTAACTAACAGCTTGGAAAAGTCACAAATACACCAGACTAACAAACAGCTTGGAAAAGTAACAAATACACCAGACTAACAAACAGCTAGGTAAAGCCCCAAATACACCAGACTAACTAACAGCTTGGAAAAGTCACAAATACACCAGACTAACTAACAGCTAGGTAAAGCCCCAAATACACCAGACTAACTAACAGCTTGGTAAATCACTATATACACCAGACTAACTAACAGCTAGGTAAAGCCCCAAATACACCAGACTAACTAACTTTTATTTAACTAGGCAAGTCAGTTAAGAACAAACTAACAGCTTGGTAAATCACTAAATACACCAGACTAACTAACAGCTTGGTAATGTCCTGAATACACCAGACTAACTAACAGCTTGGTAAAGTCCCAAATACACCAGACTAACAGCTAGGTAAATCACCAAATACACCAGACTAACTAACAGCTTGGTAAAGTCCTGAATACACCAGACTAACAGCTAGGTATATCACCAAATACACCAGACTAACTAACAGCTAGGTAAATCACCAAATACACCAGAC